>NC_058404.1:80543035-80543944 GCF_002201575.2 Neomonachus schauinslandi
CACGGAGTTCATTTCTGCTTCTTGGAAGTACTGCTCTGGAGAATCTACCCAGATCTCAGCCCTTGGAAGAGCCCCTACATGCCATATGACAACCTCCCATCTCACCTGACGAATTAGTCAGTGATCGCCACTTTACCCGAGATGAGGCGATCCATTGACTGGGCAGCAACCAATCTGCTACCTTGAGAATGTGGACTTTTCAAGGAACACAGATCATTCGAGCCAAAGGGTTCAGAAAAGCTAGGGTGGGAATAAGGCGACAGAGCAAAAACCCAAACTGAATTTGATTCCTCAGAGTTCTCTGTGGCCCTCCCCTTTCTTAGAACTCGTTTGAAGGGCTTTTTGTGCGATTTGCTTGTTTTCAGTTTTCCACCTATGAAACTTGACCGTGGAGTCCTGCACAGGGCCCGACGTGTTTGAGGTGGGCCTGGAGAGAAGGCTTCAAGGGAGGAGGAAAGCAGCCAGACTCTGAAGGGATTTGCATGTCAGAGTGAGGAGGTCGAAGCATATCCAGTGGGAAAGCAAGGGGCTCCCGGGGCTGTTTAAGCAGTGGAACAGCAAGACACGCAGCTGGGATTCTGTGAAGGCAGTTCTGGAAACAGCCGGACAGCCAGGGACAGAGACGAGGCGCTGTGGAGGGGGCTGCTGCATTGCAGGCCAGTAAGAAATGGGGGGGTGGGGGCGCCTGGGTGGCTCCGTCGGTCGGGCGACTGCCTTCGGCTCGGGTCATGATCCTGGAGTCCCGGGATCGGGTCCCGCGTCGGGCTCCCTGCTCAGCGGGGAGTCTGCTGCTCCCTCTGACCCTCCCCCCTCTCATGTGCTCTCTCTCTCTCTCTCTCTCAAATAAATAAATAAAACCTTAAAAAAAAAAAAAGAAATGGGGGGTGAGCAGTGCCGGTGGGGGTACCA
>NC_058404.1:80543954-80755332 GCF_002201575.2 Neomonachus schauinslandi
TAGGTCTAGTCTCCGTTCCAGAAATCTTGATGAAGTGAATGACTTAACAAGGAAAGCACTCGTTTAGAGACTACAGTCTTAGTGCTGTAATGTTTGTTTTAGGGCCAATTTGCTTGGCCTATCATGGCAAGTTTACAGGAGGCAAGGTACCCTACGACCCCTGGAGGAGGTTGAGCTTCCCTGGCCTAGGACTCCAGGATCCTCCATGCAGAGTGGAATCAAACTGATTAAATCTGGCTCCTCTAAGCCTCAGTCCTACCAGGAACAGGAAATCTTGACCTTCTGTCAAGTAATAAGGGAATCTGGGAGGCCTAGGAAATGAGGGTGAGGGCCTTCCATTGCTATTATCCTAATTTTCTAACCTGATGTGGTCACTTGAAAGCTGTTTGTTCAGACGTTTCCAAGCAAAGAAGGGTTCAAGTCTTCAGCCACTGTGTGGCCTCTCCTCTCTGAGGTTCTGTCACCCCCTCCCCTGGGTGTGGCCACAAGTGGGGCACAGATTCCTGTCGCTATGGGGAGCATGGTTAACCTTTCTCCACTGCCCACCTAGTCTCAGGGCCAAAGTCTCCTTGCTCTCCCTCCCCCTCCCTGGTCACCTGGCATAATCTACCCACCACAGGTGGGGGGGTAATGTACCAACACTTTTGCTTTGGCTCTGCAGCCCGAACTCCCCTGATCTGGGGGTTCTGAAAAGCCAACTAGCAGGTTAGAGAGGGTAGAGGGTAGAGCAAACATAAATGGCTCCATAATAATCCTGCCACTCACCCATGTAATACTTCTCCTTGGATACCAGGAGGATGGCTTATCCTAGCCATGGCCCCCATTACCCACCACACCCCCTCCCCAGCCTCCACTGAGCCAGCAGCAGGCCCTGCACCAGTCCCTCCACAGAGCTGACTGTCCCAGAGCAGGCCCCTGATCTCGAGCGGGCCTCTCCGCGGGCAGGGCTGAACCACAGCCTCTCCTGGGACACAGAACATAGACGGTGTCTCTATACCAGCACCGGCCAATAGGAATATAATGCAAGCCACATAGGCATCTTCGATGCCCAGCATGTATGTTACACCAGCACCGGCCAATAGGAATATAATGCAAGCCACATGGGCATCTTCGATGCCCAGCATGTATGTTACACTTCCGGCGCACCTCAGTCCAGACCAGCCGCATTTCAAGTGCTCAAGTTGAGTTGCTGAGTTGCTACCATACTGGGCAGTACCGGTTTAAACCAAGGAAGGTAGTTGATCAGAGAGGTCACAAATGTGGGGTCAGGCCACGATGTATCATGTGCAAGATATATAAGAAGAGGCAGCGCGGCTGAGGGGATAAGATAGCAGATACAAACAATAACACATCTAGATGGTCATTGTGTAGTACAGGCATCGGTCTCGGAAACCGGTAGGTTAGATACCTCCTTAATACTCACAACAACACTTCATGAGGTCCCTCTTACTATCATCCCATTTTAGAGATGAGGAAACTGAGTCACGGCATTTACATAACTTGCCAAAGATCACACAACTTTCAGGCTGTGACAGATAGGGTTCCTCACCACGGCTTTGCCACCTGCTACCTCTCTAACCTCCTCTACAAACCACAGATAACTCTAATTCTTGTACCTGTATCCCAAAGTTCTTCTCAAGTTTCATTGAGGTCATAAATAATAAGCGGTTAGCCCTTAGCATGGGAAGGGCCCAAAACACAGTTCGTTTGGGGTCAGAGAAAGCTTGGCTGAGCCGTAGAGATAATAGAGGCTGAGCAGAGAGGAGAGGCCTCTGTGCCACGTGCCCCTGACAGGTGTTAGGGTGTGACCGTGAGGGAACAGGAGGGGAAGCAAGAACCAAAGCAGGAGGGACACCTGGGTGGCTCAGTCGGTTAAGTGTCTGCCTTCAGCTCAGGTCATGATCCCAGGGTCCTGGGATTGAGTCCCGCATCGGGCTCCTTGCCTGGCAGGGAGCCTGCTTCTCCCTCTGCCTGCCTCTGTGTGTCTCTCTGACAAATGAATAAATAAAATCTTAATTAAAAAAAAAAAAAAAAGCAGGGGCAAGAGAAAGAACATTCCAGGCCCCTCTGGCATCCAATCCCGTTCCAAGAAGACCAAGCTGTGTGTCCCCAGAAAGTGAGAAAACACTGTGTTTTTGCTTGAATCTACTCGAGTCATTTCACACTCGCAATTTAGCTGGACTTGAGATATTAACATGACTAAATCGTTACATTAACATCCCATGGCCCTGACTAGAATAGTTACATTAGGAAACACAGGACAAGTCTGGTGGTGGGCTTTGTGGTTGTAAATCAGAAGCTTTGTGTCCTTCCGGAAATCACTTAACTTCCCTGGGTCGCCTAAGGTATAACGTTAAAGGTTTGAATTAAATAATCCCTTAGATTTCTTCCAGCTTGAGAGTTATACATATTTTTAAAGTTTTATTTTAGTCATAAAGGTAGAAGGACAAGTTACTCTGAAAACATCTAGAGATGACGTGGATATGGCACATAGTTACGGACTGGCATATAAATATTGTGAGCACTGACACCATCCTGAATCACTACTGGCTTCGGAACGAGCTGGCAAAAAAGTTTTTGCAAATGCCCACTGAGTCCTCCGAAAGGAAGGAGCTCACCATGCCAGTCCCGCCTCTGGGACCTCAACTCTCACAGACACGTGGACATTTTCTTCCTGTTCAGTCTCTAAAAATGGCACATGTGCCTTTGGTGACTCATTGACAACTCTTCCCTTTTTCACGCCTTGGTCATGAATGTCCGTTGAAATTGACTAGTGTTGTTGCATAGACATTGGCTATTCCAGTATCCTTATTGTAGTGAGCATTTTAATATTTACCTAGGTAATTTTTTTAAAGCCTATAGATTTCTGGAGTGCTGAGACAATGTGTGTAAGAAAAGAGAAAAATTCTCAGTTGTCTTCAAACTCAACTTTAATTTACTTAAAAATGGGAAATTGATGGGCATTTCTGTACACTTTGCAAGCTTGGAGACTTTTGCTTCATTCTCCAGGATACAGGGCAATTCTCCCATTTAAGAAAAGGATGATTTAGTGCTCTTTTTCTACCCAATTATCCTCTCCTCCATTCTCCCTGTTAAAGAACAGTACAAAGAGGATGTTAAAACCAATCACTATTTGAATGCTTATTATTTGCAAAGTAATATACCTAAGAGAGTCTGATGATGCAACAAAGTATCAGCAGGATTTCTCCTCTCTAGAAGCTGATGTTTTACTTGCCCTGAGGTAGTAAGATGTAGAAGAAAGAGATCTGAAGTTAGACAGCAAATTAGTTAGTTAGACAGTTAGTTAGACAGCAAATTAGTCCTGTGACCTTAGATAAATTAATTGTTGGTGAGCTTCATTTTTCCCATCTGAAAAATGGGGAGGCTATTTATTAGATTCTTCGCAAGAATGTTGTCAAGACTAGATGTGCTAGTGTAGGGATGCACAGCAATAAATGCAAGCTATCATCAGAAAGGAGATAAAGCCAGGCTACCAGGATTTAGAGCAGAGAGGGGTATTTCAACTACAAGCAAGAAAAGAGGGTTGATCTTAGGGGTGAGGTGGGGTTTGGAGAGGGGCAGGGGGTAATAGAAGATTCAAAGTGTCAAGCAGAGCTTGAAGAAAGCCATGAAAGTGGAAGGGGCAGAGGGTGTTTGGGGTGATTATTCAGAAATAAAATAAGGCGCACCTGACATAAGGGTGATGGTGACAGGGCTGTTGATGGGAGTAAATGGAAGTAAAAGGAAGACTCAGTAGGATTTGGAAATTGTAAGGTGGCCAAAGAGAGTTAAAAAAAAAAAAAAAAAGGATCGGTATTTAGAAAGCCTGAATGAATAATATAATCTACATCCAAAAGAGGGAAGTTGGTGGCGTTCAATTTTAGATATGCCAACAATGCCCTCAGCACTCATTTATTCCTTCAGCCAGCCTCTAAGTAAATGCCTGCCAAGTGCAGGCCATGTGTTCAGGCCTGGGGATATGAAGATGAGTAACACAGAGTGTCATCTCTCCAGGGTTGACAATGGAGACGAATGCATCAGCAGATAATCACAAAACAATGGGATAAGTGATTAGGGGAGAGAGGATTACACATATTATTACAGCAGTATAGAAAATGAGTATCCGGGGTTTCGAATTTCCTTCCCCCTTTCAAAACACCCAAACATTCACATCTTGCAATTGGATGCCAAAAATTAGTCTCAAAACTCGGTGTTGAAATAATTCCAGGGATTTCTACATCTATAATGGTCTTGTAGCATCTTTTTAGGATCCTACACCATGTGCACTCTTTATCCTCAGGGGCACTTGGACCTTGTGGTGTTCTCTTCCACATCAGCCTAGCTCTAAATCCCTGGAGGGTTGGAATCATCGTAAAATTGCTTAGCTCCCATGCATAGCACAATACCATGCTCACCATAAGTCATCTGGTAAATAATTTAGCATAGCCTTTATTTTAATCATCCTTCTTCCAATTTTTCCAGGGAAGTAGGAATAGCAGCTCCCATTTGTTGAGCTCTTAATGTGTGTCAGGGACACATCTAACACTTGTACAAACTCCTCTAATCCTCACAAGGACCTTATAAGATATGTGCTAATAACCTCCCCACTTTACAGATGAGGAAACTGAGGCACAGAAAGACTTAAATAACCTGCTTGAAGTGACACTGCTAGTAAGTGGGGGAGCTGAGTTGTATACCACTGAGGGGGGTCTGAAGCCTGTTCCCCTAATCCCTGTGCTATCCACCTGCCGTCAGATGTTCAAGAAAACCCGAAGCATATGGAGAGAGTGGCTTGTGCTGGTTCTGGAGAGCAAATGAAGGATGGGGGCAAGACTTCAGTTTCCTACTTCTGGCACCAGGGTTTGGAAGGCCACTCTGGGTAAGTAAGAAACGTAGTTAGAGCTCCTCCCTGAAGACCTCGCATTTTAACCCTGCAACCATAGGAGGCAAACCATCTTCAAGGCATGCAAGAAAAAGCCATTGCAGTGGATCTGGACTTCATGGGTCCAGCATATTGAACTCTGCCAGGTGTTCCAACTAGAGCAGATTTTCTCCAATTAAGGAATGTTTAGAAATTCTAAGGATAGGGGCACTGGGGTGCCTCAGTCAGTTAAGTGTCCAGCTCTTGGTATTGCCTCAGGTTGGAATCTCAGGGTCCTGGGACAGAGCCCAGCATGGCGCCCCCTGCTCAGCGAGGGGACCTCTCTCTCTCCTCTCTCTCCCTCCCCCCTCCCCCACTCATGGGTATGTATGTGTGTGTGTGTGTCTTCTCTCTCTCTCTCTCTTGCTCACTCTAAAATAAATAAATAAAATCTTTTAAAAAATTTTAAGGATATATTTTTCCCCTTTCCCTCTCTCTTTTTAAAATAAATAACATTAAAAAAATAAAATAAAATCAAGAGCATAGCATTCTGTCTCAGTACCTAAACACTGTCTTCCATTTTGTCACTCCCCACAATGCCCTTTCATGTCCCATCATGGAAGTAGTCACAACGAACAGAGCTTATTCTCCTTTATAGAAGCCACCCAAATCTCCTATCATTTCTGCACCAAAAAAAACCCCAAATCACTTGGTTAGCCCCAACTACACCCCCTCTTGTCCATGGAGATACCAAAATCTTCGAATGTGAAAGCCTTCATCAAAATTTTTATTTTTTTCCAACTTTTTAGATATTTTTCAAGGCAACTACAAAGACCAAACTCCAAAAATGATTCTCTGGCTCACTTTTATAGACCAGGTCTGCAGGACAAATTCCTGTTTTGCTTTATGACCCTCACGTCCAGAGCTGGCTCTGCGTCCCCCCGACACCACCTGTAGTTCTGTCACATTCTGTTACCACAGCTCTTTGTTCTCCTAAAGAGACGCCTAAAACTGACAGGCCTCATTCACTGGCTTCCTGGTAAGCAGCCACAGAAGTCAGCCTCTCAGCCGCTCAATACCACACCCCAACTTACGACCTGGGATCTGAGCCGGCACTTGTGAGAGCAATTTGCCCCACGTCACTACCGAGTTATTGAGGTCCTCTGCACATGCTTCTAACATGTGAGGGTGGCCCCCATCTTCATGAGTTTGAGGCATCTCAGAGAAAGGTACTCTTGCCTCCAACCATAGGGCGGTGTAGGAAAAGCAGGACAGAGGAATAGCAGACTTCCCAATTCCTAGACCAGTGCTTCATTCTTCCTTCACATAAAAATGCTGTGGTGAAGTGAGCAAAACCCACATGGCAACAACAGCACCCTTAAAAGTTTAAGGAGGTGTGCCTGGGTGGCCCAGTGGGTTAAGCATCTGACTCTTGATTTCAGCTTGGGTTGTGACCTCAAGGTTGTGAGATTGAGCCCATCATTGGGCTCCGAGCTGGGTGTGGAACCTGCTTAAGAGTCTCTTTCTCCCTCTCCCTCTGCCTCTCCTCCCCCACCACTTGTGCTCTATCTTTGAAAAAAAAATTTTAATAAAAAAAAATTTAAGGGGCGCCTGGGTGGCTCAGTTGGTTAAGCGACTGCCTTCGGCTCAGGTCATGATCCTGGAGTCCCGGGATCGAGTCCCGCATCGGGCTCCCTGCTCGGCGGGGGGTCTGCTTCTCCCTCTGGCCCTCTCTCTGTGCTCTCTCTCAAATAAATAAATAAAAATCTTTAAAAAAATAAAAAAAATAAATAAATAAAAAAATAAAAAAAAATTTAAGGAAAGGTCTACTGTAGGCCAAGCCACCACTTTAACTCCACTGTGTCACTCAACTTCAGGCCGTTGTATTTGCCTACCTCATGATTTGGAGGAATAGCGGTATTTTTGTTAGCATCACTATTATTCCTGCCACAAAAGCTTCTGTATTTCCCTCCCAAAGCCAGATTCACACATGTATTACTGAGGGACCTATAGTTAATTAGAAAATATTAATCATTTGAACACAGTTTCAAGTTAAACAAAATTCAAATATGGCAGTCCCTTAATATGTTTTGCTTTTCTATGTCATGTGTATAGAAATAACACAATTTGATATACACAAGATACAGAACAGTCCTGTGTAGGATTTATTCTATGTAGCCCAATTCTTTAAAATTACACATACCATATAATGTAAACATGTCATTTTAAAAAAGCTTTTACCACAATTATTATTTTACTTCTATGGATTTTTGACTGTTTTGGACCCACTCAAAATGCATGATTGGCTCAGACTCTGAGCTTCCTAGCAACTAAGTAAAAAAGGTAAATATAATCAGTTGCCTGTTTCTTCTTTACTTTATAGACCATAGGGAGAAAAAAATGGGCTAAAATAATACCAGAACAAGAAGAAGAATTGTAAACTGGCTGAATGACTTCCCCTAAAGGACACTCATTGTCCCCTCCATCATGTCCCCTGAATGGGGGTTTCCTGTGGCTCCTTTTTTCCGGGGCCATGGGAGGAAGGTGTAGCAGGTATGCGACTGTGGCCTGTGGGTGACCAGCCCCTGGGAGGAGCATGCAGATGACCGCATGACAAAATAATGATGAAAAACGATCTTGACAGGCTAGGGCAATGAGCTGCCTCTAACAAGATGAAATTAAACAAGGACAAATGTTAAGGGCTCTTCTTAGGTCAGAAAAAAACCAACGGCATAAACTCAAGATGGAGGAGATATGGCTCACCAGTAGGCATTAAAAAACAAAACAAAACAAAAACAAATGAACAAACAAAACACATTTTAGAGCTTTAAGCTGAAAACATTCACTAAAAAACAAAACCACGACAATAATTTTAGGGCCATTTTGTCTCCTGAACAAGAGACATAATCGTTCCATTATATTCTGCGATTTTATTCTACATTTGGAATTAGATTCTGGGCACCTTGTTTTATTTTTATGGAAGACGAGTATATCCCAGCATTAAAAATAAGTTTTGAAACAGCGAAGTAGTCATCAAGAAGCTCCTGCACCAAACACAGCTATTTTCATTACTTTCATGTCATTTTTCATGTTGCATGCTCACTTTAAAATGAGTATACAGGAGAGGCACCTGGGTGGCTCAGTCGTTAAGTGTCTGCCTTCGGCTCAGGTCATGGTCCCAGGGTCCTGGGATCGAGCCCCGCATCGGGCTCCCTGCTCTGTGGGAAGCCTGCTTCTCCTTCTCCCACTCCCCCTGCTTGTGTTTCCTCTCCCGCTGTGTCTCTCTCTGTCAAATAAATAAATAAAATCTTAAAAAATATAATAAATAAATAAATAAATAAATAAATAAATAAATAAATAAAATGAGTATACAGGAGAAAATGAAATAAAACAGAATAAACATACACACACTGGAGTGCATTTGGAAGTGAGTGACCAGAGTGATTTGTAGACTCTGGACCGTGCGTTTGCAAAGAGTGGCTCTGCAGACAGGGAGCTTCAACTCTAGGGGAGAGGTTCCTGATAACTGTCTTCAGATAGCTGAAAGGTTACAAGAAGAGAGTAGGCTTGTCCAAGGTGAATTTAAGGGCTACAAGGAAGAATAGCATTTGTAAAATCTTCAGAGTTTTTAAAGGGCCTTCTCTTAAAAAAAAATTTTTTTTACCATCATATTGGGTTTGAAAAGTATTATTGCTTTGGCATTAGTAATATTTGCATTTTTATAGATTAGGCTATTTTAGATTAAAAATGTCAAATGATTTGAGCAAGAGCGTGTGGACAGTACGTGGCAGGGCTGAGATACAGCCAAGGTGTTCAAGCCACAGTGGGACACACTTAAATTCAATATTACAAGGGAAAAAATCTTCCTATGAGTAATTTCTGTACAAAATATAAATCTCCATATTTCCCCATAGATAGTGTATATTAATGAGGTAATGAGAGAAAGGTATTTAAGAATTGGCCATAGCAGTGGCTTTCAAATTTTTGACCACACTCTATAACAGGAAATAAATTTTATATCACCACCAGGGCACACACAACCAAGAATAAAATGGAAACAAAAGCTAACACAGTAATGCTAATAATTACTGTAAGTGGTGCACTTTGATTTTTTTCTATTTTACTTTTTTAAAATGCTGACCTTTATCCACTAAATTGATTTCATCTCCCATACCATATCATGTGGAACTAGAAACAGGGAACTAGAGATTTAGTGGGACTTCTTAGGTGAGCCAGAAAACCAAGAATTCCTTCCAACAACGAGATTCAATAATTCTGGATCTCCCCAAATTCAAAAACAAAATCCAAAACCCTAAATTGAAGTGCTTTTTGTTTCCAGTTTATTGCTTTTACTCTTATTCCAGCCTCTTGGGCTTTCTCACTCTTGATTCTATTTCTAGTATTATCCACCCCTAACTATACTACATCACCTGAAAAATCTTTTATTCCTTTACCTGAGTAACTGGTGAAAATGTTACGCCGTATAGAAGCAAGCACAGACTGTAATATATTTTAAATATAGTTGTTCCACACGTCTGTTTTATGTACATTTAAATCCTTTTCATTTCGAGGAATCAGTTACACATCCTCTGATCAGACGAACAACTATTTTATTTTTGTCCACAAGGCTGAGAAGTTTTGTTCAATGTGTTAAGATTAAGAGAGGCCACTACTAGGCCATGGCTTGGTGGGTTCTGAGCATCAGTGAGATGATACATGCTGAGTGCTTTCGACCACACCTGGCACGTGGAAACTGCTCAGTAGTCGTGAGCCCAGCTGACATTGCTGGTGACCATAATGATGTCACAATTACATTCCTGTAGTTGAGTAGTTTAGAAACTCTGCCGATTAAATATTATGTGGTCTTGACATGCCTTGTGCAAGTGAATCCCGCCTTCTAAAATATCATCTTTTTCTCTAAGCCTTTTTAAATTTTTTTGAGTTTTTCAAGGTTTTAACATCTTCGAGTGTCTATTGTTTCCCTAGCCTTTTTTTTTTTCTGTTTATGAAACCAGAGCTCTTGCTCATCTCTCATGTTCTTGAATCTATAGGCTCCCACTGGCATTTCCGCTGTGTCAGCTGCAGGCTGTTTTGGTGGCATGTGTTCGTTGCCACTGGAGACTTGAGTTGACTTAAGAGGAGCTACGGTCTTCGGTGTTTGTGTGGATTCTGTTTCTCTCACAGAAATGTTTTCAGTTTGGAGATCACTCCTTTTGAAGAATAAAGAAACGAAATAAGACAGGAGCAGCCTGGTCTCCTAGCCACCTGTTAACGCCTCGGTGTCCTCATCAGCAAGTGGACCGTGCCTTTGTTGTTCACTTTATTCTGAAAGGCCCCCGTTCATTTGGGGGTTCGGGCTTCTTGACATATTCAGGTGGTGGCTTACAGTCCCCTGAGCCGGTTGATGGGCCTAAGTCCCACCCCTGTCACTTCCTAGCTGGGTGGTATTGAGCAAGTTCCTTTCTGTGCTTCGATTTCCTCATTTGTAGAAGGAATGAGGTCTTTCTCATGAGGTGGTTGTGAAAATTAAATGAGTTGTAAAGAACTTAGGACAGTGGCCAGCACAAAGCAAACCTTGAATACCTGTTAGCTATTCCATATCTTTATACAGAACTCTCTGAAGGCCAACCCAATTTTTTCTCTTTGGAGTTTGTATACAGGAAGAAGCTTTAAAAAGGTTCCTAAACTTCCAGAGTCTCTTCCCATAGGTGATGTTTTCTCTGAACTTTTTTTTTTTTAATTTATTTGAGAGAGAGTGCTAACACGAGCAGGGGGAAGGGACAGAGGGAGAGGGAGAGGGAGAGGCAGACTCCCCGCTGAGCAGGGAGCCTGATGTGGGGCTCGATCCCAGGACCCCGAGATCATGACCTGAGCTGAAGGCAAACGCTCAACTGACTGAGCCACCCAGCGCCCCTTCTCTGAACTTCTTGGCATCTGCTTTCATAAAGACCAGGACATATGTCTGACTACATTCAATGTTTATTTTATTGCCTTGTACACATACCAAGGTGACAAAGTCACTGCTGCCCCAGTTTCTCATCACTGCCCTGTTGGTGAGCATTTCCTCCTTATGAGTCCAGTATCAGCCCTCCTTGGTATTTCTCCTGATTTCTAAGCAATGAAACCATCAGCCAGGCAAGCCAAAAATGTGTCAGATGGTCTCCTTGTAGCAGGATGAACTTCCAGCAGATGTTAGAAAATTAAGGTCCCTGTTGCCCCGTAACTTGCCTCCTTGCCAGTGTTTTCAAACTTTCAAGTAATAATAATGGGGCTGACGCTGAGGATGAGAGTATTTCCATCTCGAAGCAAAAATGCTTGCCAAAGACAGAGGTAAATTATTTAAGGGCATCAGGATTGTGTTTCTATGGAGTTGTCAGCAGCAAGACAGAACACCAATGTGCCAGACATCTTCAGGGTTGGAGATAAAAAGTCAAAACACAGCCCTACCCTCAGGGAGCTTCTAGTTCACAATGGCTCTCCAATCAACCTGGGTTCCTGTTTCCAATTTAAACTGGAGTACTGTGTCTCTCATTACACAAGACAGATGGGAACTTCTTTCTTGATGTTCTGTTAAATTCCCAAATCACCTGGGTCAGGGATGTTCATCCACCAGCCCCCTCCAAGGAGTCACTGTCTTCCTGCTTCCTTCATCTCCACACAGGTTTGAGGAAGGGTCAGCTTGTTAGAATAATAAAGAAATTGACATGAACCCAGAATAAGGGCAACTTTGAGAGAAATAATGCCCGTATAATTTGGGAGGGGTGGTGTCGGGAACTGGAACTGTGTAGTCTAAAAGCTAGTCTTTCCCATACAACAGAAGAGGAAAGATGGGGGCGCCTGGGTGGCTCAGTCAGTTAAGCGGCTGCCTTCGGCTCAGGTCATGATCCCGGGGTCCTGGGATTGAGCCCCACATCAGGCTCCCTGCTCCGCGGGAAGCCTGTTTCTCCCTCTGCCACTCCCCCTGCTTGTGTTCCCTCTCTCGCTGTGTCTCTCCCTGTCAAATAAATAAAATCTTTAAAAAAAAAAAAAGAAGAAGAGGAAAGATGGAGGAAGAAGAGAATGTGTTGGTTTTTGGTAAGTTTCATTCGTTAAAGGAAAATGAATGACAATGATAAAACTAAGCATATTAAAAGTCTGCAATGGTTTTTAATAAAAAGAATGGTCTTTAAATTGTCTGTCTGGTAGCTTATTTAACCTGGTTTTCCTCTTAGTTAAAAGAATACTTTCATTTCCCTGAACAGGAGAAACAGATTCATCTGGGAATGCAGTTCTAACCGGGGGGAAAGTGGCTATTCTCTTTCAATCTCTATTTTAATATTTCTTAAAATAGATATTTCTCTTTTCTTCTGAAATGTAAACACAATATGACATTTTGATCAAAGCCTACCATATCTCTTGCCATCCTGGACTTGGTCCTCACAGTTCCCAAAGTGATCAGTTTCAATAAAAAAATTATTTTTAAAAAGTTTCTATAATAAACTGAAAAATGATAAAAACAGCAAAAGTGAAGTCATAAGTAAACATCAAACAAAATGTATTTAACATGAAACATGGGGACGCCTGGGTGGCTCAAGTGGTTAAGCATCTGCCTTTGGCTCAGGTCATGATCCCAGGGTGCTGGGATCAAGTTCCACGTCGGGCTCCCTGCTCAGTGGGGAGTCTGCTTCACCCTCTGCTTGCCGCCCCCTCCGGCTTATGCATGCTCTCTCTCTCAAATAAATAAATAAAATTTTTTAAAAAGTTTAACATGAAACACGACATGGCCTAGTTGGATGCTAAGTAAGCATCACATGTGCCCGGGGTTAGGGTGTAGGTCATGCTTCCAGGAGTGGGGATGGTATGTGTGTGCTAAGCACACTTAGGGAGCGCAAGGGGGTTCAGGGGAGGGTGGTCGAGTGACCTAGCAAGCCTCACTCTAGACACGGTCCCAAATTATTTGCCTTTATTAGACATCTGAGCAAATGAGCCTGGGACAGAGGACCGTGGATCCTGTCAGAGCTTGGCCGGGGAGCTAAAGGCAGCTGAGATTCACATTGATCCTGTCTCCGTTTCTCTCCTGTGCATGGACAGCATCTGATGATGCAGCTTCTAACGGGAAGACACGGCAAAAGGCTGCTGGCAAACAGCCTGTCGTGGAGTCGTTAGGAATGGGCACATTCCAGAGGGAAAAAGAAATTCTAAGAGACAGTCCTCTCAAGAAAAGCAAGACTCTGCGAACAGCACCTGCAGACCCCAGCTGAGGGGCGGGTTTTACATGGGCCCGGGTGTAAAGGGCCACCGGCTGCCGATTGATCGTCCCTGTCGGACCTGAGCAGAGCGACAACAAATCACCGTCGGCAACCCCATCTCTGAATGTAGAGGACGGCAGTCCCTGTGCACACCTTGGGACCTTATTTAGATGCCTGGGAGGCCACACACAAGAGAAGATTGATTTACTGATTGCATGCACGCCAGACGGAACCAGCGGGCGGGAGTTTGGCACTTAAGAGCCTGATCAAACAGCCTTGGGAACTGCTCCCCTAGTCTTAGCGACTCCCCGAGTGACCCGGGGCAAGTCACTTGACTTCTTTGCTTCAGGTTCCCGCACCTGGAAAAGGGGATGGCCTTGTTCCCTGATGGCCAAGGGAGAGTGTGAGGATGAGCTCAGGTGGCTGATGACATCAAGGTGGAGCTGGGCTCCCCTGTGGGTCACCGGCTGCCCTCCCAGCATCTCAGAGATCTGGGTCTGTGCTCCCGGCAGAGGACCTCGACAGAGGGTGAGCCAACTCTACCGCGCTGGAGGACCAGGTCCTATCGACAGGTCATCTTTGACCAAGATGGGCGGCACATTCGCTCTGTCAGGAGAAAGATACATACTTGTAAAGGGTTCCAAATATGCTGAAAAGTGAGCGCCATACAAACCTCACGCCTGAGAAGTGATGAAGTTCAGCGTTAGATGTACTATGTACCCTTGTGCTTTGGAAAGTTTACAGAACATGGTCCAGCTGCATACTGAAGACTCCATGACCATGTCTCTAGTATGTGGCCTGAGGTCACGCTTACCTGCTCTATGGAAAGGTGGTATTTTTTTTTTTAATTTAGGAATGTATTAACTGGGAATTTCTAAGTTATCCTGCAACAAAACCAAACCAAAGCAATCTTTTCAGACCCAGCTTCTGAAACCAGGGAAAGAACCAATCGCTATTTTTCTTTGGAATCTAATGAAGAGGTAATTAAAGCACGAGGAGCACGAGGTTCCTCAACCCCACTCTTAGCCGATAAAGGATTCTTTGTTCATGAGGAATAAAATCTGAGACTTTGCAGTTTGGGGTTTGGGTATACCTCTTAGTTTCTGTGATTAACCATACTGTGATGGTTAATTTTATGTGTCAAATTGGCTAGGCCATGGCCCCCCGATATCTGGTCAAACATTCTAGATGTTTCTGTGAAGGTATTTTTTAGATGAGATTAACATTTAAGTCAGCAGAGACTTTGAGTAAAGCAGATTACCTTCCATAATGGGAGTGGGCCTCATCCGTACAGTTAAAGACCTTAGGAGAAGAAGAGCAACCCTCCTGGAAGGGGAAATTCTGCCAGAAGACTCTGCCTCTGGACTTGGAACTGCAACTCTTCCCCGAGTCTCTGGCCTACGAGCCGACCCTGAAAATGTGGGGCTTGCCAGCCCCCACAACCATGTGAGCCAATTCTCTAAATAAATCTCTCTCTCTACGCATACACATCCTTAGTTGTTTCTCTGGAGAACCCTAATACACATACTGTGGTAAATATTACCACTGTTCACCAATATTTCTGGTTTTCTCTCCTTCTGGATCCTGGAAACTTGAAACCATGGCCATTCATTTGCTTTGGCTAATAAAATGGAGGGCAAGTGACTGGTGTCTCCCCCGAGCAAAAGCATCTAAGAGCCTGGGCTGCACCGTTTCCGCTCCTTGCCTGCAGCGCCAAGCCTTGAGTCACAGAGAGATGGCCGAGACATAAGGTACTGGCTCCCCCAGCCAGAGCCTGGGGGTGACCACAAGGAGCAGCATCCCACCTACCAGCCCCCGCAGATGCAGAGCATGGGTGAGAGTCATTTGTTGTTTCAAACCTCTGAGATCTGGGGATTGTTTATGATTGATACACCGCTTGGGAAAAAAAGTTGTCCTGGTGATTTGTACTTACTGACTGAACCCTTTTCAAGCCCCTGTCAAGAAGTGATAAATTATTGAAGTGTAGCATAAAGTGTTTTCTTTTTGCTGTGCCCATAGTAAAACCCTGTGAAATGTTTCTGGCCACCTTTCCTGGGTCATGAAAAAATAATTGTTTCCAATCACTCTGGTCTTTAAAATAAAACAAGACAAAATGCCACAGATCCTTCTCCGGAACCAGCACCACGCCTCTCCTCCCTCCTTCCCTGTCCTGCCCCCACATCCCTCAACCACACCACCGGCTCCTGAAACAGGAGTACGGCTGCGCTTGGGGAGGGAGGAGGACTGGGGAGGGAGGAGGCCGGAGGCCGGCACGAAGTTCACACAATTGTCTGGTGTTCATTCAACCTTTGTGCCCAGATATAGTTGTTGTTCCTAGAGACTGCATAAACTGCTCAGAGAAGAAAGCAGGGTTGTGGAAATCTCATTAATAAACTGTGAAAACCCTCTCAGCAGGAGTCACAATGCAGAGGGGCCGCCTTGAGCCAGGCAACAGGAAAGCTCAGTGCTCTGCTCCTGGACAACATCTCACTCCAGCGCGGCTCAGATTCGAGAAAGGCGGCCCAAAAGCCCCTCCCTGAGTGGGTGGGGGAGGGAGGGAGGAGAAATTCTCCTCCAATCACAGTTAGGCGACTGGAACCTGAGTAAGTTTACAAAGTCCAGGCTTTGCTTTAATCTAAACGACTGCCAGACAGAGGTAAGTACAGGACTAGTTCCTCCCCTCCTGTGCTTCATAAACATTAGAGAACACTGATGCCAAGGCTCCCGAGAGAGGGCAAGAAAATCGGGCAAGTCTACCTGCGCAGGACGAGGTGCAAGGTGACTGCAGACTGACGTCGCTCTTAGCTAACTGGAATATGGCCAACCTTCAGAGTTCCCTCAACTCCATGCACATTCCCGCTCCCTCTGTGGACATGCCCCCTTTAGATCCCCAGCTCTATTTTCTATCCAGGTGACAGGATCAGAGGCTGAACTTCTGACCTCGCAAATCCTTTGTGGCCTCGGACTGAAACCGGATGCTTCTGTAGAACATCTTCCCTCGAGCATTTCATGTGGCAAGCCGAAGATGGGCCAAAGTAGGACATCTCTAAAATGGTTTAATGATCATCATACGCATGCTTTCTTCAGACAAGTGAGTAAAGCAAATCCAATCAAACGACACGGTTTGAGACCTGAATTAAAAATCATGTAGAGAAAAATGGTTTTTTCTTTCTTTTTTTTTTTTTATTCTTTTGCGTTCTGCACACTGACACAGCGGGAAAAGAAAATGCCTAAAACTTAAATATGGAGGAAACTCTTTACAACTACATCCACGATTTTGTGCACTTCTCTCACTCGCATGTCAGTGAAAAATGACCAACTATTATGAAACAGGACAAGTCACGTCACAAAAGAACCAAAAAAAAATCTCATAAAAAATATATCCAAGTATGAAAAGTATTGTCCTCTTGGCGTCTTCACATCCTTCTCTTCTGTGTACTTATATACAACACTGGAAAGAAAAAAAATAAACACACTGAAAAAAAAAACACCTGTGCTTAAAAAATCATAATAGCAAGTTTCAAAAGCAAATAGATTTTAGCCTAACAGCTCTGCAAACTGAAAAGGAATTTTCATACCACACAACAAATTCTAGGACTACTGAAAAACTAGATTTGATGAATCTAGACCTGGGTTTGATGTCTTACGGGACTGTGTTCTAGTGTTCACTATGTATTTGACTGTAAACTGTGACTGGAAGGATAAAAAAAAATGGCTGTGAAAACCCCTGGAATATAAGAATGTTTTATAATTATAATAATTCTGCTTGTAGTAAAGTAAATCAGTAAATTTACCAGGCTAAACCTCAGATTAACAATAAAAAACATATTTTCATCCATCGCTCCAACATAAACTCTAGACTTGCTGTTTACTATTTTAACTACAACAGGATAAACAAGAGCTGAGGAGTTTTGGGGGTTTTTTGGGGTTGTTTTTAAATAGTAAAATCTTTATTCTGCGTTCCCTTTTAAAGTATCAACCTTTGGTGTTATCCAAAGTTTTGCTCAGCTATCCTCTTGCGACCACCCAAACTGAACTCTTTAGGACATCAGAATAAGACAAAACTTAGTAACTAGGTGACTCTGGTCAGGCTTTCACAGAGGTGTTCCTCCCCTCCCACCCCCAGACCCCTCAGACTCTGACCCGTCTGTTCAAAGTGAACATGCAGAGGTATCTTGATCAAAGAACATAGCACAAATTAAATAGGATCCTTTTTAGGAGACAAAGATGTGAATTTGGGAGTCTAAGGGTAACTACCACTGATTACATCATGGAAAAAGTTTTCATGAAGGGAAGCAGCAGAATGACGGTAGAACTGGACCAGCCCAAGAAGCAGTGAGCACGGGGCAGGATCCAGCCTGTCACCACTCACAGGTGACTACCTCTCTCAGCTGTCTGGAGATGGGGAACGATCAGAACATTTCTAGTAAATGGGGGGAGTAAAATAAGACTAATAGAAAAAAATCGAGGAAACCCTACATGTTGGAAGGAATAAAAAGCCAGCAAAATATGTATACAAAGACAGGAGGTGAAGAAATATGGTACTGTAAGAACAGGATACAGAATACCTACAACACAAGTCAGGATATTTAGTTCAGAGCCGAGATCCAACTGTTAAGGGGGTGAAGAAATTACCCAGAACTAAAGAATTCACATCAATAAAAAATCCAAATTCAAGAGCCCCCGAGCTCCATTTGGGGGGATGGGACCAAAAGGGAGGATGGGGGATGGGTCAAGGGATAATTCCCTCAGTTTTGATGTTTTTCCCTTCCCCCTGAGAAATTCAAATACGACTTCTTTGATAGTTTTTTTTTAAGACGAGGTACTTAAGAGTAACCATAATAATCATAGCAACATACTAGCTGTTAAAAAGTGGAGTAACTTTAGAATCATGCTTCCTACTTTGTCATTTTTGCCAAACTAAAGGATACAAACCTCCACAAAAAGCATTTGAACGTTTAAGAGAGAAAGGACAATCAGGACAAGCTACCTGCCAGATACTGCAAACCAAAGATACAGGGGAAGTAGTGGCCACTTTACAGCTCCAACTTCCAGTGTGAGAGGCAGCGTCGGGGGAATTTAATAAACTGTATTCGGGGCTCTGGGTCAGTGTCCTAATGCCCCTCAGGTCCTCATTAGTAAAGAGAGGGAAGGTGAGAATGTCTAGTCCAAAATTCTGCGAAGCATCTTAAAAAAAAGAAACTGGTCACAATGAAGATCTGAGATTGAAGAAGTTAAAAATAAACAACGCAAAACTAAAACTAAACTCTTGAATTATGTAGAAAATCTGCTGGGGATCCTGATTATAAACCAAAAAAAAACCTTTTCTTGGATGTTGCACAACCGTACGGCGAGAGAATATTACCATTGTTTCCACGGATAAATGCATCACCATACTTATTCTTCAGCTGTCCATTTACATATTCTTCCGTCTGCTCCAGGGCTATATTCATGTAGCCGTCCAGGCAAGCCAGGACCCCTGGAGGCAGATTTCGTCAAAGAGAAGATATACAGGGCAAATAAGAGTTGAAAATTACAGGGTATACCTTAGAGCTGACAATCACGTGATCTGTTAGCTCTTACATGCTTAATATAAAAATTCACACTGTAAGTGAAACACCATCGTTTCTTTCTACGCCGATGTGAGTGACGGCGAAGAAGCATACAGGGCGAACCCAGTCGTGGACCCACCGCCAACAGGGGAAACATTAAACTATCACGTGCTTCCTGGGCCGTGTGGTTAACAACAGCAAGTCCTAAAGCCTTCACAAAAATCACATAACGCGCATATTCCAAATAAAATAGGGTTCTCTGAAAGCTAAAATCGGGAGTGGGCAATTGTGCAGGGACAAATGACCACTGGCCAAGGCTCCTCGCTGCAAGTGGCGCTCCTTACTTTAGCCACTCAGTGAAATATGGGTCTGGCAGATTTACTGCATTCCTTCGCAACATCTACTGCAGCAGATGAATGTACTCCAGGGTTCAGAGGAAGTCTCCACAATCTGTTAAAATAATAGGAGAGGAGACAGCAGTTGCTCCTGAAGGAACATCCGAAAGCTGTGACTCGTGAAGAGCAGCTTGAGAAGACAGGGCACCATATTGCATTGTAACACATCCCTTTCTGTTTTGTTAAGACTTCGAAGAGTTTCAAATCCAGACTAATATAGAAAAATGGCCAAGAACATTCTAAGGAGCTTTTAAGGAAACTGAGTGAATCTTTTTAACTGTGTTGATAGTATAAATTGTGCAAAACTTGCCCTGATAATTTTTCTCAAAAGATGAACACATATAAGCCTCTGAGTCTCTAACTTCACATGGTATTTTCTAGAAAAAAAAGAATCGAGTAAAAACAAATACTACAAGTTTGATTCAATTAGCCAAGTCGATAGCTTCTTTTAGTCTCTACTTCGTTAATATGCTCCTCACTCCCTGCCTCTGCCCCCATTTTCCTCTAAACAAAAACGTTTCTTTTCCAAACTGTGTGTGTAATGAGAACACACGACAGTAATCTAACGGAATACTCCTAGAAGCTGTACACTTTCAAAGAATCAGAAGAGATTATGAACAATAACTAACAATTATTTCCCGTCAAAAGAAAGCTTAAGCTATAACTTTCCAGTTTATTTCCTGCTGTATTATTTTACATCTAAACCACAATCCTAAGTGAGCAAGAAACTTCCGAAACATGACACGCAAATCTGTTTGAAAGTTAAGCCAAAGCATTTCAAAATGAAATATTCACTAATAGAAAAATATCTGTTCTCCTAGCAAAGGTTGTTTTAAGAAAAAGATTCCAGGAGGTTGTAATGGTAACCCCCTCCCATCTCTAAGGGATAAACTACTATGAATAACAGAAAAAACAGTTTTCTTCAAACTTAAGAGAAATTGCTACAGAAAGCTGGGGTTTTTAAATTTAATCATGATGGCTACTAGCCATGTGAAAGGCTGTTCAACCTCACTAGTAAACAAAGAAAGAGAAATAAAATGAAACTATTACTTGTTGCCAATTAGAATGGGAACGCTGAAAACAAGGCTAATACAAGGGTTATTGAGAACACAGAGAAGAATAAGCCCATCTGCCCGGAGGGGAGGGCCATGGGCATGCTCATTAACACAGAAATCCTAGGCCAGGGAATCTATTCTAAATAAATACTTGGACAAGTGCTCAAGATACATGTCAAAGGAGCAGAGCTGTTTACTTAAAATAGCAATTGGTATTTTGGTAAACACCTGCAAGCCCATTAATAGGAAAACTGGTTAAAAACAAAAACAAAAACTGTGGCACATCTACACAAGGTACTCCTATGCAGCATGAAACACTCTGTATTGTCAGAGAACTGAATGCATTCTTTTCAGGTAAAAAGAAGAAGAAAATCAGGGTGTATGTATAGCTGATCCCATTTATATAAAATTATGCTTATATGGACACAGGTCCAGACTGGTAGGCCTGATTATCTCTGGATGGAAGAATTTGCAGAGACTCTGCTTTCTTCTGTATACTTTTCTTCATTATTTGCTTTGAAATTCTTAAAAAAAAAAAAAAGAAAGAAAGAAAGAAAAAGAAAATCATGTATGCTACCTTTATAGATAAAAAAAATTTTCCCTAACAAGTGTAGAGAAAAAAAGTCAGGCTAGGCTGGTTGATCTCCTCAGTGAAGCGGGTTCTGAGAAGACACTGAACACAATGTTTCCACCCTAACCAACTGTTGAATATGCTCAAATCTCTAGAAGTCTGTTATCTTCTTTGGGCTCATCAAAAGTTCATGGGTGTGAAGTGGTATGTAGAGACTTTATATCTCAGTATTCAGTATAAATCTTTTAGTTCCACTATAAAAATTAAACTGGAGATAGGTTATTGATGTCAAGAAACTAAAGCAGTGTTTCTTAACATCTATGAACTTTTTTCTTAAGGGTGATTTCTTAACCAGGCTTTTAGTCAAGCTTGAGTTGGGAGTCCTAGCTCCTCCTTTACTAGGTGGGGAGAAACAGATACCTCAAAGGATTTATGTGAAGATAAATTGGAAATTGAAATGATTAGCTCACACTGGACACATAGTAAGTTCTCAGGAAAATTAAGTTTGCATGTGTGGAAAGAGGAAAAAGCTCAAGACTACCATCCTCATTCAGAAAAGAGACCAAGAAAAGGCTTTACTCTGCTAATGAATTAGTAAGCTGCACCCGTGAAATATTCCAGGTCATTAACGTATTTGAATTTTGGAAGATTAGGATTTTAGTAACTAAAAAATGGGATTTGACACCATTCCTCCCACAAAATTAATTTCAGGAGTGTCACAGCCTCTTTTAAAAAGAGCATTCTCGAAAAGAATGGAAAGGTGTATCTGGATAGCACGTGCACTGTAAGAGTGGGAAGTTCATGTTGTAAAATGATACCGTCTAAAGAGCTGCTTGCCAACCTTGAATACTTCGGCAAAACCAAATGCTGTTGTGCTAAGTGTTCTTCGGTTTCCAGTTATTCTTGCCTTAGGTGACTGAGAATCCTGGCTATTACCAGGACGTACACATCCAGTCGCAAAGCAGAGACAAGGAGACAACAGTCACATAAGTCACACCGGAAGTCAGAAGCACACAATCTGCCATGTACCTTGTCTCCGAAGGGAACCATCTCAGAGGTAGAAAAAGAAATGGGCATAAAAACTACTGGTAACCAATGCCTTTTTTTCTATTGGGTATGTTTAAGAGCTTAATAAAAACCAGTTAGGTCATATTTACTCATTTAGTTGCACCAGTGAGGAGAAAGCATGAAAATATTACCTCGATAATCCACTCCAGAATTCAATTTTACCACAACTGGTCGTCCGATGATTTGCTTTAAGAAGTCACTGGGGGTTTGCTTCCGTAGACTCATTTTAACAATCCTGATCAAAAATCTGAAAAGGAGCAATAAAAGTAAAGACAAAAGTTAATTATTCACCCAAAAAAGCATATTTATAGGAAATCACGTACCAAAGGACCACATATGAAGACTCAACAATATTCACTTTATTCACTCCTATTACAACATGACAGCTAGCATGTTTCCAGTACTCACTATCAGCCAGATGCTAAGCTAATGCATGACCTCATTCAGCTATCCCACAGCAACCCCATGACACGGCTTCATCATGGCTCCCTGTGTTAACAGAGCCCCTGTTCTTAATCACTGGTCACTACTGCCTCACACACGGGCAGTACGCCCATTACAACCACTGCCACCTCCATCATTTACCGCATGCTCATTCTATGCTGAGATCCTTATAAACACGGTCCCATTTAATCTTCATAGGAACCCTGAGAAGAAAGTCATAATATCCCCATCTTGCTAATGAAAATAAAAGCATAAAAAGCTGAAATAATGTGCCCCTAAATGTGATGGAACCAACATTCAAGCTCAACACAGTCATATTTTAAAGTCTGTGTTATATAATGCAGACATATTTACAAACTGATGCCAAGATACTGTTTCTAAAAATAATTATCACCGTAACTGAGAGCTAATATCTTAGTGTACTGTATGCCAGCACTCACCTAAGCACTTCTCATATAGTAATCCATTTAAACCTACGACGTGATGGGGTAGGTACTGTTTTTAATCTTCATTTTACAGATGAAGAAAGAGTCACAGAGGTCCTGCTCTGGTCACATAGCTAGTAAGTGGATGACCAGCTCGCGCTCTGAATCACAACCTTATACAGCCTCTTGAAAGTTACTAATGCAGCCAGAGCCTTTTATTTACTCTATTAGAGCAGATATACACTCTATATAATTAAGAGAAAGTCTTTTCTTTTTTAAGTTTTTATCTTAATCACCCGGTGCTCATCACAACAAGTGCTTGCCTTCATCCCCATCACCCATTTCACCCATCCCCCCTCCCACCTCCCCTCTGGTGACCATCAGTGTGTTCTCCATAGTTAAGAGTCTGTTTCTTGGTTTGCCTCTCTCTTCTTTTCCCTTTGCTTGTTTGCTCTATTTCTTAAATTCTACATATGAGTAAAACCATATGGTATTTGTCTTTCTGACTGGCTTATTTCACTTAGCATATTATTCTCTAGCTCCACCCATGCCACTGCAAACGGCAAGATTTCATTCTTTTTTATGGCTGAGTAATATTCCATTTCTCTTACACACACGTGCATGCGCACACACACACACATACATATATGTATGTATGTATGTATGTATATATATGTATGTCTTCTTTATCCATTCATCAGCTGATGGACCCTTGGGCCGCTTCCATAATTTGGCTATTATAGATAATGCTCTATAAACATCAGGGTGCATGTATCCCTCTGAATTAGTATTTTTGTATTCTTTGGGTAAACACCTAGTAGTACAATCGCTGGATCATAGGGGTACTTCTATTTTTAACTTTTGAGGAGCCTCCATACTGTTTTCCACAGTGGCTGCACCAGTTTGCATTCTCACCAACAGTGTACAAGGGTTCCTCTTCCTCCACATCCTGCCCCCCAACACCTGTTGTTTCTTGTGTTGTTGATTTTAGCCATTCTGACAGGTATGAGGAGGTATCTCACTGTAGTTCTGATTTGCATCTCCCCGATGATTAGTGATGGTGAGCATCTTTTCATGTGTCTGTTGGCCATCTGTAGGTCTTCTTTGGAGAAATGTCTGTTCATGTTTTCTGCCCATTTTCTAATTGCATTATTTGGCTTTTGGGTGTTGAGTTTTATAAGTTCTTTATATACTTTGGATACTAACCCTTTACCAGATATGTCATTTGCAAGTGTTTTCTCCCATTCCAGAGATTGCCTTTTAGTACGAAAAAGTCTTAAAATTCAAGAACAGGAGTCTGAAATACAGACAGAGCATTATATACCCAAATCAAACATACACAGTTGCCAATCACTCCTTTCAAAATTCATCTTGTTATGTAATAGTTATCTGGGTCAAAGTATTTTGATAAACAAAAGTAACAAAACTGTAGTTACTTAAGCAAAAACTAACAGCAAAAGGACTTTGGAAATTACTATTTCTGTTTCGGTCAAATTCAGCTCACTGTTATTTTGTAGCCATATGGTACTGACACTTAAAAATCAGTATGGAGGGCGCTTGGGTGGCTCAGTCCTTAAGCGTCTGCCTTCGGCTCAGGTCATGATCCCGGGGTCCTGGGATCCATCCCCGCACCGGGCTCCCTGCTCGGCGGGAAGCCTGCTTCTCCTTCCCCCACTCCCCCTGCTTGTGTTCCTGCTCTCGCTATCTCTCTGTCAAATTAATAAAATCTTAAAAAAAAAAAAAAATCAGTATGGATACAATATTTTAAGGACTCTCCTCAAGAACTCAAATTGTTTTCAATCCAAATTTTTATAACACTTTCTCCCATAAACATCACTGCTTACTTCAAGTCTATCCACTCCATGATCTGAATATGGGTTCAGGAACATCGTTTAGAGATTTTCTCACAGTGAATCGGCCAGCTCAAGCAGTTTGGTTAAGCTAGAATGCTCGGTTACTGGCTTTTCGTTTCTTGAACAAATACGCATATGTCCGCACATATTTTAGGGAACTCCAAAAACACGGCATTCACACAGGTTCTGACCTTAAAGAACTTAGAATCCAGAAGAATTTAAACTCTTGCTCCAAGAGTGTGAGTAAACAAAAGTGATTATAATTTAAGGAAAATAATTTTCTTTAACCCCAAAAAATCAACATCCTCAATTAAATAAAAGAAAATGCAAATTTCACAAAGTACGCTTGAACTTGGAGCTGTTCTTTGGACCACTCCCCACTCCATCCTCCTGATGCTTGAAAGATGTTTAAAATGCGATCAGCTAGTGATTTTACTCAGCAAATTTTAATTTAACTTTCCCACTGGATTGCCAGTTTATTTTTTTAGCTACAGTCTCAGTAGATAACTGGAATTACAACTACTATTCAGGGCGACCACTATTCATTTGAGACTCAGACCACACAATTTTATTTATGCTGTTTTGAGCACAAGAAAAAAATATTACAAAGTAAATCCTGTAACAGATTCAGTACTCTTGATGAGTTTAGTAAAAACAAACAAATCTTCCCATTCGTCTACAAACTGCCTTATTTATGTCCTGAACACGTGCTGTTTTGTCACTGAACGGGTCTAGAGACTATTAACTCTGAAGGCCTGATGGAGACTCAGCTCATGAGTCAGGTGCATTTCTTATCAGATGTGAAATCCCATGATGGTGCTTTCTACAAGACCGAGACAAAACTAGCCATTTCCTTCGTGTTAAAAAAAAAAAAAAAAAACCCACTAAGATGCATGGTCATGTGAAAATCTAGTTGACAGGAATATTACTAACTACCTCATCCAAAGTTAAAAGTTAATGACAGGGGCGCCTGGGTGGCTCAGTCGTTAAGCGTCTGCCTTCAGCTCAGGTCATGATCTCGGGGTCCTGGGATCGAGCCCCGCGCCGGGCTCCCTGCTCAGCGGGAAGCCTGCTTCTCCCTCTCCCACTCCCCCTTCCTTGTGCTCCCTCTCTCGCTGTTTCTCTCTCTCTGTCAAAAAAATTAAATAAAATCTTTAAAAAAATAAAAGTTAATGACAGCAAAAAGACCCCAAGCCTAGACAAACTGCTGGTATTGGCTATTTTTTAAAATGTTATTCATCTTCTTTCTTCACCTTTTTAAAAAGCACAGATAATACTCTTCTAAGCTCATCAAAGATCACACCTCTGCCATTAAAGCCACATCTTTACTCCAATTAGCATCAATCTCTTCCCGAAGGTGTTCAACACTTCAAACTTCTGTGCAGCGCCTGAGTGTCGGATGCACAGGCTTGGGGGGGGCGGCGGGTAACACTAATAAGATACAGGTAGCCTCGGGCCCTCAGAGTTTACACTCCAAAGCTGGCCCAAAAACATGTCATTGGAGAACTTTTTAGAAGTTGTATGTATGTGGATAGAATTCTGTGGAGAACAGCACACAGAGAAAGCAGCTCACTTGGCACAGGCCTGGCAGAGCAGAGGATTTCTGGAGGTGACACCCCTGCTGAGTGGGAAGGAAAAGGAGCCCACCAGCCAAAAGGAGAAAAATCTTAGCAAAGACACTGGACAGTGCATTTGCGTTCGAGGAGAAAATGCTACACAGGCCAAGAGGACAAAATGTAGGCGCAGTAGGGAGCAGGGCCACATTCCTGGCAAGCAGGGCAAGTCAGGCTAAGAGACCTTGGACTTGAGCTGCCAGCTCAGTTTCCCAAACACGAAAGCAACTGGCTCACTTGGAGATTCTGATTCAGTAGTTCTGGGGCAGAACCCGGGAACTGGTTCGCACACGCCCGGCAGATTTCTCTGACCTGGCAAGTCTGGGGAACACCATGTCAGTGACAGGAAACACGACAGGGTCATGAGCAGAGACCTGCCTGAGCTCGGCTCCCCACGGCGGAGCATAGGTGGGCCACCTCACCTAGTTCTGACATGGCGGCGTTCCCCAAAGGTTGTCCTGGCTACAATCTGTCACTACTCTCTTTGACATTCTCTACTTTTTTTGTACTAGTTTTTCGCCCTCAAAAGATGGGAAGCCATGTGAAAGGCAAGACTACTACCAAGCTTTTCATTTTTTCTCCAGAGCATCTGCATTCTGCTAAATCTCTTGGGAAAAAAAAAATTTCAGAAGTTATTTGGAAAGGGGGTGGTTGCCTCAAACACATTTTATCCATCACTCTAGGAGACCACATCTTCTACATTCATCCTCATTATGCTTCCTTGGTACTCCCCGTTACTTAATGACTTGCCCATAAATCCATTTTCTATGAGTAAATTGGTCTCAACATCACAATTTTTCCCATCACTTGGCTCATGTAATTTTAAGTGTTCATCTTTTAAATTGGTTAAGGCAGAAGGCACAGTTCTGACCATTTCTGAAGCGAGAGAAAAGCCTCTTGAACCATAAACACAGAAGAGGAAAAAGGCCTCCTTTCTGCAGGGTCACCTTGATAAAACTTCTCCCTTCAAAATTAAAGCCATAATCCCCTCTCTGCCTCTCTCCCTCCCCTGACTCCTACTCAGGCTTGTTTTAAATGACCTATTTTCAGAAATGGCTATTAAGTCAAAGGCAGTATATTTTCTGCCAGAAGCTACTGAGAGGTCTAGTAGAAGAACATCAGCAAACTGCCCTGCAGAGATTTTTTTTTAGTAAAAGAATGGGGGAAAAAGAACCAAATTTTATTCATCCAATGATGTGTCAGGCTGCGTTAGATTCACGAGCAATTCACACAGTAACCCTGCAAGGTGGCAAGCACAACTAAGGTGGGGTCCCAAAGCCTGAGCCCTTTCAAAGCTGCCCTTTGGAATATGTCTAGATCCTCCCGTGACAGGTGGGCAACGGCCACAGACATCTATGGAGATGTAGGGGAGATCCAGCTGGAGAGCAGGAGCACTGGCGGAAAAATGCCTAAAGGGACAAAGTGCTGTCAATTAGCCTGCGAAGAAATACAATGGTCAAAGGTTAAGAAATCTATCTAACGTGATTTTGAGTTATGTCACTGAGCAGAAGACACGCAAATCCTTGCTTCTTGGCAATGGTTACCTGTAAACTTTCAGCTCCTTGTAGAATATTTACAGTTTAGGGTGAAAAAAAATGTGAAAAGTAAATAATTACAATGAAGCATAACATTACAACCCACGTAAATGCAGCTCGAGACTAATACCTCAGTGTCTGAGAGGGCATCAGACACTGAGACCGGCTCTCTAAATATCTCCCTTCTCAGACAGTTGGGGTATCTAGTCCTTCTGAAGGCTTCATACCAATCCCTCCTCCCCACACGGTAGGGGGCTACCTTCCTCCCCTCCCTCACTCCAGCCCCGAATCGGCACTCACAGCACCCCTTTCACTTATCAGGCTGTTGCATAGTTCTCCTGCTGACCAGTCTCCCATGGTAGGTTCTAAGCTTCTCAGAGACAGGGAAAATGGTATCTCTGGTACCTAAGCTCACTGGCCAACCCTGTGGGAGGCATCTAAGGTCAATGCCAAGGAAAATCCCTGTCCCTTCCTCCCCCACCCACAAACTATGGGTAGAGTGACTACCACGGTATAATCTGTGCACTTAAATGGCTACAGCATAGTAATATCTCTGTTACTGACGAGCAAATAAAAGAAAGATGAAGAAAACAGACATGTTTCTGTGTTGTACAAGAACCAGCTGCATCCGAGTCAATGGAGATGCTTGTTAAAATGCAGATTCCTGAAGTCTACTCCCCATCAGACTCCCCAGGCAAGGGGCACTATAACTTACATTTTATAAAGTTTCCCAAATGATTCCTATAAGCAAATGCGGACATTGAGAAATGTCCGGAGACATTCTGGATTGTCTTGAATGAGGAGGGTGGTGCTAGTACGGAGAGGCTAGGGGTGTTGCTTAACATTCTACAAAGCATAGATAGGACAGCCCTCCACAACAAAGGATTATCCAGCCCAAAATGTCAACTGAGGTTGAAAAACTGTTATAAACTCTAAATCAAAAAACCATTGTTCTCTGGTCTTAAAGTGACAAGGCATCTTTAAAAACCTTCAAGGTACAACAAATGAGAATGGGAACAGCTCAATTCTAATTAGATGATAGAGTACAAATTATAACTTAGTAGATGTTTTATTCTGATAGAAAGGGAATCTGTAAACAACTGTCAAAAAGTCTTGAAGGGGTTGCCGTTCTAAGTAATGGATTTCTAGTCCCGCTCATGAAAATGGTCAATTTTCCCATTTTTCAGTGTGACACTTCCCTCAAATGACTAAAATCTCTGTTATCTGGTACAATTCTAACAGCACAGAATAATCCAAGTGACGGCAACATTTTTTTAAATTCTCATACAAGTATGCCACAGTTTAGTTGAGAGACCACCCAATGCAGCATAAGGAGTACTCACTTGGGAGACGGAAAACCTGAATTCTAATCCCAGCTCTGCTACTTAATTTAGCTGTATGCCTTGGAGAACTCATCATTTCACCTCTCAAGGCCCAGGTTCCTCATCTGCAAAATAAGGGAGTTATGCTAGATGATCACTTAAGAGATCATCCTGCTCTAACAGTCAGCCTATCCAGTAACTCCAGTAATGCATTTACACACACACACACACCCAAGATAATCCTCTAGACTCCTGCACAAAATTCAAGCAATTGGAATTGTGAAACACTACCATAAAAAAAAAAAATCCAAAGAGAGGCTGATGTATTAGACATATATTATGAGCTATCACGCATTTGGTGAGAACAGGCACAACCTTACATGAATGATGTAAACTGCCAAAACTTTTCTGGAAAATAACTGGGCAATGGGTATGAAGATCTAAAAAGACCATACTAGAACACAGCATCTATTGTAATAACTTCCTTGCCCAGAATCTAGTCCAAGTAAGTCATCTGTAATACAGTTTTTAAAATAAAGTTAATCAAAGTATTACCTGGGATGCTAAAATGAAAGAAAAATTCACAAACACCCTAAATGCCTCACAGCTGGGAAATGGTTGAATAATTTATGGGGCCTACACAATGACGGAATAGGTAGCCAATCAGAAGATGCAAAATTAGAAATGATATTTAGGAAGAATTTTTAAATGCAAGTGGACAACTATTTATACTGTTAACTGATAAAACAGGTAGTCTTAGCTCAGACAGAAAGTAGCACATACGAGAGTAAAATACAGAAATTACGGATGGGTTTCAGTGAATATTACTTTCTTCACTGAACCGTGTTTTCAATTTTTCAACAGTCCTGTGTTACTAAGGCGTGGGGAAGGAGGGCACACTAACCCACCACCAACCTTATCTGCCATCATCCTAATGCTAAACACCCTAAGCAGAAATACCCCCAAAGAGCAAGCGCACACACCTACGCAACCAATGCCCTGATGATAGGACCTAACGCCATACAACTGTGGGCGTCCGCAACCTGAGAACTCGGTAAGGTGGGCTAGTCCAAGCTCTTAATTCCTGGGGCTCAGGGGAACCACCCCGATGTAATCGGTGCAGCCCCGGAGCCCTAGGAAGCGAGGCCGGCCCGCGCAGTCGGGGCCCGCTTTCCCGCCCAGCCCGCAGGCTCAGGTCTGGGTTGCTGCGCAACTTGGACAATCACGAGTGGTCTCGGAAGGCATCTCGGTGGGGCCAGGTCGCTGCCGTTCGTCCCCGCGCGGTCTCGACGCCCCTCCGGAGAGGTTCTCAGAGCCAGGGACCACAGATCTCCTGGCCTTTGCAGGAGCCGAGGAGAGCGTGAGCGCATTCTGCTGGCGCCCGGGGTCCGCGTTCCGCCCCCCCCCCCCCCCGCCCCCGGCGCCTTTCCGGGGCTGCCTGGCCCAGATGCCCGCTGCTGCTCCCCAAGCCCGCCCCGAGCGAGCCAACACTGGGGCCTCCAACCGCCCGCGCGGTTGCCTGGCTCACCTGGTGGCCGGGATCCAAACCCCCTCTCCAAGTGGCCCACAAGGCCGGCCTCCGCCGAAGATCCGGAGGAAACCGAAAGTGAAACTGCCGAGGCAGGCGGCACTTTCCTGCAGCAACCGAGGATTGCCTTTCCTGACTACGGCAGCCTGCGGGGACCGAAAAGGCCAGACTTCGGTGGCGCGCGCGCAGCCTAGAATCTCGTTTTGCCTAAAGGCAAAGTTGGTGCTTTGGAGGTCAAAGGAGAAACCGCTTGTGCTTCCTCTTTTAAGAGAAACAAACACCCCTAAAATAAAAAAACCAAACCAAACCAAACAAACAAAAAAACCAAACTGGAAGTGATCTTTTAGCAGGGATTTCCTTTAGGCAGAAATGCAAGAAAGAGCTTGAAGTCATACTACACTGGAATTTACTGCTAATGTAATGACTATACTCAGAGAGATCCTTGAATAAGTTAATGCAAATAAATAAACAAAACAGGCAGCCTCAAATCTTCAAATCCACCTTTGGATTTTGATTTAAGTGTGTGAAGATGAAGTCATTAGCAAGAGATTGTTTCCATGGCAACGTTAATTGCCACAAAAAGAATTAAAATCACTAAAGTAACTCCATATTATAATGGCATCAATTGCGTTACATTACAATCTTTAATTCTAATTGGAAATGGTGTGCAGACATTATTTAAGTGCTGCTATGGGAACTTGGTTTGGAATTTTGCATGAATTCTCAATATTCTTGCTATTAATGGAAAGGGCAAAGAAAAAGAAGAAAACTGTCATACCAACTCTTGATTCCATTTTTTCTTCACACACATACCCTCAACTTAAAACTTATACTTTAATTCTATTTGTGATTTGTAACGCTATAAACAAAGAAATAATATCTTTAAACAGATTCTTAACCCCATTAAGTGTTATGGATCTAAGATGCAGAATTTTTTCCTAAGATAAAGATGAGTTTCCCTGCTTGGAAACCTCTCTTAGCTGAAAAAATGAACCCTTGATTGATATGGCGACAGAGAGCAACTGGTGTGATTTGGTGGAAAAAAGAGATTTCTTTATATCCTTCCATAAAAGCTTACTTTGGGTAAAAGCCGAGCATTACAGATTTATTGAAAAGGCTGTATTTGAAGTTCTTGCAGTGTAAAATATAATGTAAAACAATTAAGTATCATTTAAATAAAATAATTAGCTGCCAAGAACAAACATAATAGGATGTAAAGAAAGCCCTGTCCCTAAAAGCCTTCTTCACAAAAAACCTCAAATTGTACCGCATTCCTCACTGGTTGCTTCAATTATTTAAAAAAAAAAACAAGAATTTTTTAATTCATAGCCCTTTTCCCATTGCCACAGAACCCTGATGGAGTAATTTATTTATTTTTTTTATTAAAGATTTTTATTTATTTATTGAGAGAGAGAGATAGAGAGAGAGCATGAGAGGGGGAGAGTCAGAGGGAGAGGCAGACTCTCGGCCGAGCAGGGAGCCCGATGCGGGACTCGATCCCGGGACTCCAGGATCATGACCTGAGCCGAAGGCAGTCGCTTAAACAACTGAGCCACCCAGGCGCCCCTCTGATGGAGTAATTTAGACTGGCGTGGTAGGCAGGGGGCAATGAGGCGTTTTAAGGGCACGGTTCATCTGCAGGGGTAGTTGCAGCCTTTTTCAAGGGGCATGGATCTGTAAGGGCCCAACTAGACAAATGGGGTGGGCACCATGAATTACTTCATGAGCCAACAAGTTTATCAAAATGCAGTTGTGCCCAGAATCCCCTCAGCAGCTTATAATTGGCTTTTACTGATTCACAAGGCAATTTTCCATGTTTCACAAGTTTTCCTTCAGCATTTTTTATTATACAAAGGAAACATGTGCAAGACTTCTTCTGAATGTTAGTCCACCAACACTAACTTCAAGTTCTTCAAAACCCTGAACACAAACATTAATTTATGAAGGAGCCCTAAAGTCATAAATACAATTTGACAAGATTTAGTTTAGCTTACACAGTTTAATTTAGCTGAAATGTGACAGTTGATAAACCTATACTGACACATCATTATCACCTAACTACCTGTCCATAGTTTATATTAGGGTTCTCTCTTGGTGTTGCACATTCTATGGGTTTTGAGAAACTTATGATGACATGTATCTGCCATCATCGTATCATGCAAAGTATTTTCACTGCTGTAAAAGACGCCTATTCATCCGTCTCTCTCCACTAACCCCTGGCAATCACTGGTCTTTTTAATGTCTCTATGGTTTCCCCTTTTCCAGAGTACCAAAAAGTTGGAATCATATAGTACATAGATTGGCTTTTCAGATTGGCTTCTTTCACTTAGGATTGTGCATTTAAGGGGTGCCTGGGTGGCTCAGTCCTTAAGCATCTGCCTTCAGCTCAGGTCATGATCCCAGGGTCCTGGGATCGAGCCCCACATCGGGCTCCCTGCTCTGCCAGAAGCCTGTTTCTTCCTCTCCCTCTGCCTCTCCCCCTATGTGTGCTCTCTCTCTGTATCTCTGTGTCTCAAATGAATAAATAAAATCTTAAAAAAAAAAAAAGAAATGTGCATTTAAGTTTTCTTCATGTCTTTTTATGGTTTGATAACTCATTTTTTTAGTGTTGGAGAATATTCCATTTTCTAGATGTACCACAGTTCATTCTCTTACTGATGGACATCTAGGTTTCTTGCAAGTTTTGGCAATTGTGAATAAAGCTGCTATAAACATCTGTGTGCAGGTTTTTGTGTGGACCTAAGTTTTTAGCTCACTTGGATAAATACCAAGAAGCACATTTGCTGAATCGTCTGATGAGAATATGTTTAGTTTTGTAAGAAACTGTCACACTGTCTTCCAAAGTGACTATACCATTTTGCATTCCTACCAGCAATGTCTGCGTGTCCCTGTGTCCCACATCTACACCAGCATTTGGTGTTGCCAGGGTTTTGGATTTTGGCCATTCTTGGAGGTATCTAGTGGAAGTTCATTGCGGTTTTAATTTGCAATTCCTTATTGACATATGACGTGAGGCATCTTTTCATATGCTTATTTGCCATCTGTATATCTTCTTTGGTGAGGTGTCTTTTCTGATCTTTTGCCCATTTTTAAATCAGATGGTTCTTTTTTATTGTTGAGTTTAAAGAGTTCTTTATATATTTTGCAAATACAAAGAACAGATATGTTCTTTTGCAAATATTTTCTCCCAGTCTGTGGCCTGTCTCATTCTCTTGAGGCTATTAGTCTCAAAATAGGCAAATGTTGGTATAAAACACTAAGGTGAACCTTGCCATTTCACTCTTTGTTCCAAATGTCTATAGTCCTACGCCTTTATAAAACTATGTTCTTCAGTGTTTCCTGTTCATAAGAGAAGGTATCATGTCTAGCTTATTTTATAAAACACCCAACAGCACTGTGAGTATGTGGGCAATTGTATTATGTTGATGCTGATATGATAGATATTAATATGGAATTGGATTGGCCAGCAGTTCCAAAGCAGATTTGAGTACCTAATCGGTGTTATGCTTCTAAGAATACTGGCTGGTCTTGTTCCAGCAATGCATTACCTGGTATGAGGTGCTGGCATGCCCTTGGACCTATCCTGGACATTCAGACTGGATAATAAAAACACCTAACCTATCACATCCTAGTTTGGGGTATTTGGACCACTATTATCTACCTTTTATCATGGGATGTGAAAATTATTTGTTAAAGAAGATGAGAAGAAAGACATTCTATAGTTGTTGAATTTCTTCTCCCCCCCTCCTTCTTCCCCCTCCTCCTCCTCCCTCTCCTCCTCCTCCTTCTTCTTTTTTACAATGTAGCCTTTCAAATGTGCCACTTTTATGCAGGGTCTCAATTCCAATTCTCTACCTCAAATGGAGCCAATGCCTTGCCTCTTGTGCTCATGGGCATAAAAACTGTCACTCACTTCCATTCTTCCTTCTAAAACAATTCAAACTTTATCATCTTCTGGGTTTTGGGGACAGCCCTAAACCTGGCCTCATCATTTGGAGCCCAGTCCCATTTTCTTCACCAAGCCAACTCCTAGGTTTGCTTAGGTCTTAGCTCATGTGTCAATTCCTTAAAGAAAGCCTTTGATAATCCCTCAGACTAGATTGGGTTCCTCCTCTTGCTCATGATCATAGTACACTATACTTCTTCTTTGTACCACTTGTAAATGCTGTAATTAAATAACTTTGTGTGTCTCAGTGTGTGTATGTTTGTTTGTTTCCTACCTCACTAAACTGTCTGTTCTATGAGGGTGGGGCCAATGTCTCTATTATTCAGCACTATACTGTTATATCTTCTCAGAAGGAATTGACTGATGGACAGATTTCTCAGGAAAGGCCATGTGCCTCTTATTTGTTTCAAAAGATAAGATATATTCTACATCATTGGCACTTGGTTTCAGATGTAATGTTTGAGATGTTTAAATACATGTTCAGACTTCATTGACCATCATTTTGAATTTCATAAGAGATGGGCTTACAGTCTGAATTCCTGCAAGGGGAGTCTTCCAAATGTCCTGATGCTTTATGCTCCACTGTGAACTCTAGAAAACCTCTCTCAGCTGTAAAATTCAGTGAAATCGGTGTGACGCTGCCCTTGTATTTTAATCAAGATGAACTTGAAAGGTGAACATTATAAGTGGGAGAAATTATTTATAATTTGGTAATAAAAGTTTATGTCTAACACTCCAAATTTCATACATCTGCTATGTGCTGGCCCTGAGATATAAAACAATTGAAGTTGCCTTTACATTTGGCCTTATATGAAAGGTCATAAATTAGAATGATAGCATTCGTCCTCTTTTCTAGCTCACAAAATTTCCATATTAACATCTTCACCTCAAACATAAATGGTTACCCAGCTACAAAGAAAAGAGTTGTGTTGGCCTTTATGAATTATAGTTTATGTTGGAAATCTGTGGTACATAAGGCTGCTATTCATCTTGCCACAGAGTGCATCTACTTTAATGAAGCTAATTCGACCCCAGTGAAACTAATTATAACTGTATGGCCAGCTCAAATAAATAAAGTACAGTATATAAAAATTTAGGAATATTTTAGATATCAGCAAACAACTTCCAAGGCATGTGGTTCTTTTAACTCTTAAAAATGCATTTTGACATCTTTGAGGCATTTTCTTTTCTAGAACACCTGCTACCAAGCTTATTTAAAATAAATTCAATTTTCAAAATGTTCCTTTCTAATGTGGTTTTCACTGATAATGTGAAAATTTTGATTTTTTTCAACTACAAAAAACCCGCAATCCATTTCTACTATGACATATCATAACTAAATTCATTCCAAAATGTTAATGAATTGGACCAGTGCTTTATGTTTAGACTTTCAAAAAAATGTTTACAGCAAAAAAATCCAGATGTCCTTGATTTTCCAGGGTGGGTTATCAAATCCATATGCTTTTTCGGTGTGACTGCTTCTTTCACCAGCACTGTGGTATAGTTAAAATGCAGCATATTATAAACTAGTAGGGTCAAGTTCAAGAACAACTCCGGAATCTCGGGCCTTCATCCAGGGAGAATGCAAAAATTTAAGGCCAAATGCTACTTCCCTGTAACTTTTAGCACTAAAAGATGGATGCTTTCCCCCAAAATTCTGGATTAGTAAACATAAGGTATCTGAAAATGACCAATGCGCTAGCCTAAGTTCCTTCACCTCAATTTTGTTTTTCTTAAGTAGTTGGCTTTCTCGCTCTCTCTAACATCAGAAGAGATGGATGCCTCTGCAGTCACTGAAGTCGTCGCCATAAGAGACACATCTGTTGTTACCTAAAACTCTCGAGAGCAAAGACTGTAGTTGTTTCTCTTCTGACAAAAGGTGCACCAATGCCTGGATGCATTTCTAGAAGGTCACCACACATAGAGGGTGCTCAACTGTCTCAAAAATACAACATTCTCCTCTTTTCACATGAACCCCAAAAAGAACTGAGGGAATTGACAGTCATCTCCATGAATTGTAACTAGAACAAAAAATAATATCCTCTTACCTTGAGGATCTTCGCTACAAACTCAGTTGAGAAGAACCCAGACTGCTTTTATTAGAAGAATAAGCAAGGTCTTTTGACTGAAGCTGAAGAACTGTGACACGCAGGTTGCAGAGGACATAAAACATGGGGAGGACAGACACAGCTTCCGAGGTAGTCAAAAGCAGGACAGATGTTACAATTTCTGTCTGATTGACTCCGATCACACTGGGTGGGTGAGGTCCTGAATAAGTAGGCATTTGCTAGATTAGGATCCATCTTAATGCCATGTCCAAATGACAACTTGTTCCTTTTTTAAGTTTTGTGCATTTTGTTCAGCACCTGGCAAAGAAAAGATGTTCCTAACCATAAACGGATGAATAAATGCCTAAATTGGTGAATCCTCAGTTGGTCCCAGGAGAAGACCCTCTGCACACCATTACTTGAATACATATTAAATAAAACACGAAAGAAGATGAAGTTCCCTGGTTTGGACTCTACAGGAATCAGAATCTCGGCACTTCTTGGGCCTTGTTCCCCCACCCTCAACCACACAATTAATTAATCAACATTTCTTCATCAATGATTAAGTGCTGGAAACTGGTGATTGCTGTCCAGGTCTGATTTTTTGCATCCATTCCTATTCAGAGGCAGCAGAGATCTCAGAACCTTCACTGAAACTTGCTTTTCCCTTTCCTAACTAGACAAAGAACACACTAGTTCTACCTTCATCATATAAATTACTCCCTAATTACACATTAAGGCAAACTAGAGTCTTCCAAATCCTGGCTCCTCCACCCCCAAATAACTTAAAGAAGGTTTTCTAGTATAATTTATTGTGAGTAAAATTCAGTAGTACATTCATGAAAATTCAAAAACCAAGAGAAAAAGAGATTCTGGAGGAATTCTATTCTAGAGGAAATTGATTGCCCTTTCAAAACATAAACGAAGACGGCTTTTGTATTCTTGGGGTGTGTGTATGTGTTTTAAAGAATAATATTTTGTTAGTCACCACTAGCTGGAGCAGAGGAAGACTTGGCTAAGCTCTGTGCGTGGCTTCTTTCCATCTTTGAAGTTCCTTCATTCCTAAACCACAGGCAACTTTCTGTTGGCCCAAGAGCACTCGCCTAACTTGGAGGTATTATTTGACAAAGCGTGAGGCCATGAATTTCCCACAAACCTGCACAAAGTGCTATATTAGAAAGAGTGAAACTTTTCACCTGAGAGCAGCTGCTGAACAAAACTGGGGCAGGGATGATTTTCCTCCTCAGACCATTTGTAGGATGGTACAATGCCAGTACTAAAGCCGAATGTATGCATCCAACAGGGATTTGCAAGGATCGGTAAGGCCGGCAATCCTTAAGTAGGCCACCAGAGCTCACTCAGCCCTCAGTCTGAGAAGGACGTGGCAAGGGACAGCAACACAGAATAAGAACGGCCACTGGAAGACACACTAGAAGCAAAGCTGTTGTGGAGAAAGGGGATAAGGAGGGAGTAAGCCTTGCCTCCTGTTAGGGGAAAGTAGGCTCTAGACAGCGGCATCAGCCTCCCATGGGGTTAGAGAGTGCTGGCCAATAGAGGGGAGCCATCTGAAGAAAGCCTTTGTCTTCAATGCCTTACCAAAGATTCCTTGCCGTGGCGTATCTCCTTCCCTGATGTCCCAAGCCATCCCCTGACATCACTGAATTCTCACTAGGGCGTTCCTCTCAAGGGTCCCCATCGAACTGGCTCTGGGCTCTGCACTTCTGTCCTCTACACGTTCCCCAAGATAATTCACGTGCTCTTGGTCTCTTCCCCAGGTTTTCAGTCCAATGTCATCATGGCAAAGACCTCATAAACTTATTTCTGATAAGTTGACAATAGCAGATCCAATAGGCGATTTTGCCCCCATGCATTTTAATAAGAGAGATTCCTCAATAGCCTAAAGTAATAAATCTCTTACTAGGAAGTGAGAGCATCAGCGCCGGGCGTGGGGAGGTAGTGCAGGTATTTAGAGGTGTGACGGCCTTCCCCTGCCAAGCCAGAGACAGGCTCACTTGCCCACGGGTGCCGAGCAGACTATGACCAGCCTTGCTGTTGGATGGGGTAAGAGTGAACTACATTAGACTCTGTCCATCTCACTGAAGTCAAGGAATAAAACAGCAACTGTTTGCCAGAAAAGGCAGGGTGAGGGGGAGGGAGAAGGACATGAGGATGGTGTGGGATATATTTTATTTAACTTGAATGATCTAATATTTAAAAGCCAAAAGATTGAGGCTTCCTACTGCCATCCCCCCAGAATGCAAGTCCTCTATCCTCCCAAACAATCCGAACAGTGCCAGCTGTCATGAAGGTGAGGGCATCAAAGACATTCCAGATGAACATGCCTGATTATTTCCAGAAAAATCGATCCAATTAAACCACAGGGATGAAGTATTATTTTCTACCAATACTGTTAGCATTTTAGATCACACTTCAGAATGTAGTTATGCTCCCTCCGTGGACTTGGGTGTGGAAGGGCAGAAGGTCTTCCAGAAAGGGCGTGTGTCTTCGGAGCTCACGTCCTGTCCTGGCTAACTAACTTTCAGTTCACCTACCAATCCAGCACATCTAAGTCTGAGCCAGAAGGTTTTTCCAGGTCTGGAAAAACTGATAGTTTATTAAATATGTGTTTGTATTGAAGATGGACCAAGAAGTGAGGGCAAATAAGAACATTTAATGAGACAGGTTTATTACTCTTAAGGAAAAAGGGGAGCCCTGAGTGAGATGTCATTCTTTAAAAAAAAAAAAAAAGTATTTATTTTTATCACACAAATACGACATGTTTTCTGCAGATCAACTACAGGTTAAAAAAAAAAAATACACCTCAAAGTTTGACTGTTATTTCACAGCTCAAAGCAAAATAGTGAGTGAACACAGAGCTTCCCAGGACTCCGAGCTCTGTCTCTCGCTCTCTCTTGCTCAGTATGATACTCATTGCTATGTAGTCTTTTCTTCTCATTTAATTTATACCTAGTGAAGATCTTTACATGTCAATGAATAAAAAATCATTTTAATAGCAGCATAATACTCAGCCACAATTTAATCTCCTCATTATTAAACAACTATGTATTTTAACTGTTTGCCACAATAAGAACATAGATTTAAATATGTGTGTATGCATTTTTTTGGAATGCTTATCTGAGTATTTCCTTAGATAAGTCCCCCTACATAGAGTCACTATTTCCAATGATTTGCACATTTTAAAGGGTATTTTGCTATGAGTATTGCCATATTTCTCTCCAGGAGCACCAACTTATACTCCTTTCACAATAAATGAGAGCCAAAAGACAAGTGTTTTCAAAAATAATCTAACTAGTTTGTAACTGTCTGTTTATTTTTCTGCCTTTATTTATGGAACATAAGCTCCTGGGAGACAGGGAGAATGCCTAGTTCCTATTACGTCCCTAGTACCTAGCACATGCTTAACCCTGAGTATTCCTAGTATTTGTAATTTTATATATTTGTGTTTAAGAGGCACCAAATTGGATATGCTTCAGGCTCTACATAACCTGGAATTCTCCTGCTAACACTTCCTATTTGGCCAGATACTGTACTGTGCATTTTACGAATACGATTTCATTTAATCCTCAGACAATCCTATGAAGTTACTGTAATTGGTATCCCCGAGCTGTAAATGAGTTGACCAAGGCTCAGAAAAGTAATTTGCCCAAGGTCACATGGTTGTGGGTCTGGAATGTGAACCAAGGCAGCTGACCTCCACAGTCCATGCTCTTTTCACAACTCCCATTTCTTTTAAATTGTACAGATTACCAATCCGTGTGTTGTAGTAGTCATGGGCCAAATAGCTAACTTCTTTCCAGTTGTCTATTGTTTCATAGCCATCACCCCCAAAATTAGTTCCTTAAATAAAGATCATTCTGCTCTCTCTTACGGTGTCTGCGGATGAGAGTTTGGGATGGGCCTGGGAGTTTCTGGCCCCAGGTCTCTCCCAAGGTTGCAGTCAAACAGTGGCTAGAGCTACAACCACAGTGGGGTAGTGCCGCTGGAGGTTAGCTCAGCATCTCTCTCTCTCTCTCTATCTGTGCTCACTGGGCCACTCCCCATGGTCTCTCTGCATGGGCTAGTTGTGCCTCCTCAAAGCATGGCAACCTCAGGAACCGGACAATTTACAGGGTGATTGAAGACATTTTGAGTGAGTGTTCCAGCAAACCAGGTGGAAGACTTTGACCCAGCCTCAGCAGTGACGAAGGACCACTTCTGCTGTATTCCATTGGTCAGAACACTCACAAAGCACTTGTACTTTTAAGGGAGCCATCAGCCCCGCTTCTCAAGGGGAGGGGTGTAAATCGCATTGTCAGAACATGTGGGATGGGAGATCTTGTTGCTGCCCTTTTTGAAAAATACAATCTGCCACATTCCTAAAATTTTCTTCATCCTGTGAACCATGCTTTGACACTCATGCTTCATCTATAGCTGCTAATGTGTGTGCTGACTCATTCTTGTTTGCCAGCAACCCACCATTCTGACTGATCAAACATACTTACAAAATGGTACATTAGAAGGGATACTGGGTGGAGGTACAGTCTACGGATCCGGGACATCATGAACTGACCGACCTTTGTATACATCGAGCCTGGGACCCTGGCTTCAATGTCCAGGATTTTATTTTATTCCATTTATGTTTTTTAATGTCCAGGATTTTAAAGCTGTCTGTAGAATTTCAACTAAATAGGAAGATACCCTTTTTCTGTTTCTAAAAAAAATTAGCCTTCTTGCAAAACTGCTTTTTATTACATGAATTAGATGCAATGTTGCTGACTGTTACCAGTGCTGTGGTTTCTGTATGGGGTCACAGATATCCAGTCAAGTTTTTGCCTCTGGCAGCAGGCCAGCAATAAAGGGCAGGGAGCTTAAGGGCAAAGGCAACCTGACCTCCTCCCCAAGCAGTGATGCCCTCGCCAATGCAGTGGCCTGTCCCCTTTCAGCTGCAATTTCATTTAGTACACAAGGCCGATTTAGGAAGATGTTTGGAGGGCCAAGTAATGACTAGTGGAGGTTTCAATCCTATTTACTTCTTGGCTATAGGTAAAAGAAATAAAGGTCCCCAGAAAGGAAACCAGTTTGGAGTGATTAAGTCACTCCTCCGTGGCCTTGGGGACGTATGGTTTCTTACTGCTTGTTTGTTTTATCAAGCTTGTCATTGATTTTAAACTAGTGGAGTCCAAGGACACTGCATTTCTAGATAGTTTAGCGACTTTGATTGATAAGTCACCCCTGCTTCTCTATGCTAAATAGTCCCATGGGACCTGAAGGAGTCTGAAACAGCTCCAGTGCCCGACCTACTGGGTTTAGCAGTGCAGAGGGGCTCAGGCACTGGGCCATTTTATGTGAGTGCGATCATGACTTCGAAGGGAACTGGCAACAGATGTCTCCCCCAGTCAGTGCAGAGTGCCCACAGCACAGCTAGAGAGAAAAGCATTTTAGCTCCAAGCTGAACTGTGAAATCCAGAAGGATCGTTAAGTCAGGGATTCCCTTACACGCTCATTGGATTTGATGCTTAGAATGAAGATTTGGTTGTGTTTTGAATTGCAGTTCTCCTGGCCCAGACTCCCCTTGGGTAATTTTCAGGGGCAGGGGGTGGAGTCTGAAGGGACATTTTGTTCTCAGGGCACCCACCCTCAGCTTCCACACACTGCCATTAGCTTTAAGTTGTTAACTTTTGGGACATGGTCTAAATGTGCTATGGCAGAGGAAAAAGGGTCTGCTTTCCCCTTGAGAATTTTCTGTCCATAACTCAAACCAGCGCATCCCCTCACTAGATAGCTGAGTGCCCCAAATTCCTTGTCTTACAACATTGCCAGGAGGGATTCTGTACCACAAGGACCTACAGAGCCTGTTCCCTGGCTTCGTTTCATCTCTTGGTATTTGCCACCAGTGTTGACTTAATCTCCCCTAGACTTCCTCCTCCCCTGAAACAGTCCCCCCGGAGCAGGCCCCGGCGAGCAAGGCCAGAGTTGTGACTTGTCGCACACAGCACATAATGCAGAGGCACAGCCGGGTGTCTGGGCCCCAGCCTTCTCCCTGGAGGTGTGTCTTTTTGGTCCCTGGTAACTGGATAGTTGGTCCCATCGCCAAGCCTATGGGGGAGGGGGAGCTTGTGGAGTGTGGCTATTCTCATTTGAATTAATCCACAGCAACCCACAAGTCATATGGCCTCGACATACTGAATTACAGGTAAACACCATCCATAAAAATCATAAAATGATCTCACCGCTTACCTTGGAGAGTTAGAATGCACAGTCAGTCGACAGCACGGTGTCAAAAGCAAGAGAGGAAGCACTGGGTCATTCTTATTCCTTTGTCAGTGGGATGGATGTAGAGATTTTATAGGTTAGCCTTTTATGAATGACAAAGGAGTTAATTCCGTCCTATAAAAAGTTCTTAATTTGTCAGCGTGAGAAGCTGAGTTCTCAGGGTCTTTGTGAATCCACGGGATAAGGTGACTGCCACAGCTGCGATACTTTTTTTCACGTAATGGGATACCCTGAATAAGCCCATATTGGTCTTGGTGGTCACTTCTGCAGGAAGAGAGAATAGTATCTAAACCACCAAGTAAGAATAAACTTCTGAGATGAACCTTAAAACTGAGCGGAGAATCACTAGTCTGCTTCACGCACAGCTCATCACTCAGGCTTCCTGGATCCAGTGATGTTTGAGGTTATTTAATTCAGTCTTGGATCGTAGGGCATTCCAGAAAATCTAAATGTTTCTGTGCCTGGAAAGGGTTCATTTGGAAGCCTGAAGACTCACAGAGGCATTTGGTTATGGGGAGAGTTATAGACCCCTCAATAATATCTCTCTATTTTTGTGTGTGCGGGTAGAAATGAACCCCTAACTTACATGAATAAGAAACCTTAAGCTGACCTTACTTACACATGTGTACGAGACAGGCGGCCGGACAGTTTCTACCAGCAAGTGATGATTTGGTGATAGTCTTCCAAAATGTTAAGAAAAAGTTTAAATCTGACACAAAGGCTACTTCATTTGTGAATTAAAGGTGAATTGGGGGTTAAGTATTCTTTTGCCACTTCTTAGATTGGACAAGTAAAAATGAAGTGCTAAAATCATTGAAAATGTCTAATGATTTACTATAAGAGCAAGTGTGAAATGCATGCATTAATAAATCTTACTCCAGCTGTATTTCCTATCTGAGCTATGCCAGCCTGCTTTTGAAACCTGTGTTTTAAAAACTTTTTTTTTTTTTAGAAAGAGCTATCTTTTCAAAATGTGCTTATATAATGCTCAGTTAATAAAATGTTTTTTATTTTTTAAAGTAATGTCATTACCAGGAGCCTACTTCTTTCCCTTTGACAGTAAAACAGAGTGCTTATCTTCATATTTTCATAATGAAAACTCCCCAAGCTCAGGCTACTCTGGCAGATTTACAACCTTTGAGCAGGAGAGCTGACAGGCATTTTAATATGAAAGGAGATATGATGTCTTTAATGTACAGTGATGTCACTTCTAACAAGGGAGAAGCAGCTTTCTGCAGTGCAGTCACCAGAATGAGGCTGACCAGGCTGCTGCAGAAAAGACCCTCTAACCTAGAGAAAGGTCACAAACGAGACAGAAAAGAAGGGGCGCTCCCGACTCTGGTGGGAGGGCTCAGTGCGAGGTGGTGGTCCCGAGCCTATTGAGGGTGTGCATTAGCCCCAGCAAGTTGAAGCCACACACCATCTAGGCAGGGCTGACCTTGAGAAGGGAAAAGGTAAGGAAGGTTCCTGGAAGGGTAATGAAAATCCTCCGGGAGTGTTAAAATGAAAGCAGGATCGCCTGTTGACCATCTTCTTTCTCTTCTTTCTCCCGCCCTGAATGGGTCTTGGAACTTGAAAGTGGTAGTGACAGCCACATTGTCATTTGCAGAGTGCACGATTACTGTGCCTGGACAAATGGCAGGAAGCAGATGCTAGAAACGTGTGCTCTTGTATTAAAGGTTTAGCATTTGGTGTAGAAAATGCTGGTTCTGGTTTTGAGAGGAGCTTTAAATTCTCAGAGGCTGACATTCAAATGTCCTTGGCCTAAGCCCCCTAATTAGAACCGCCACCCACTCCCCAACTGAACGCAGAGGGTTTTTATCAAATAACTGAAGAACTGCTGCATTGCTACATCCCGTGGACCGGGGAAAGGTGGGAAAAGGCCTCCTGACTTGCCCACGGAAGTCCAAAAGCATCGTCCCCTGCATCAGAGTATGAGCCTGGTGCGCTCTTCTCCACGAAAACCCTAAATACTCAAAAGCTGGGTGGGCTCTCACTGTTCAAACAAACTTGGAATCATTAAGCAAAATTTCTGGAAGTGTGAGGGTTAACTTAAGAACTTAGAAGATTTTGCCAGCTCAGAGGATAGCCAAGCATTTAAAATTTGCCAGCGCAATTAAATGTACTTCTCTTTAATTAAATGTAGGCACATTCAGCCATCTACACACTCAAAATTAAGTATCAAAGATTTATGGTGTAAAGGAGCCAAACAGCAAAGGCAAGGGTCAGAATTGACCAATATCACAAAGGGCTGTAATTTTTAAAAATATGTTATCATCTAATTAATTTTACTGCAGTGAAACAGTGGTTGGGAGCTTGAGCCGACAGCCCTGGACTGTGTTCTATCTCTGCCATTTACAAGTTACAGGATTTGGAAAAGTTTCCTGCTTTCTTCAGTCCTCAGTCTCACCATATGTGAAACGGGAATAATCATTTTACTTACCTCACATGATTTCTGTAAAAATTAATTGAGCTAATCAGTGAAAACCACTTACCACCATGTCAAAAGCTTGGTTAAGCACTCAATAAATGTTAGCTCCTATCACTATTACTATTATTATTAAAAACACGGGGCACCTGGGTGGCTCAGTCGTTAAGCGACTGCCTTCGGCTCAGGTCATGATCCCAGGGTCCTGGGATCGAGCCCTGCATCGGGCTCCCTGCTCAGCGGGAAGCCTGCTTCTCCCTCTCCCACTCCCCCCTGCTTGTGTTCCCTCTCACGCTGTGTCTCTCTCTGTCAAATAAATAAATAAAATCTAAAAAAAAAAAACAGATAAAAATCCATATTAGCCATGTGTCTTGTATTAAAAGTCTCATTCGTAATACTTCAGAATATTAAAATTACCTTATGTATACAATTTGTGATGGAAATCACTTTTCTTCATGGTTGCTGAAAGTATCATACTCTAAGCTCTAAAAGATGACATGTGACCATAGGACCATGGGCCAGTCATCCTTGCCTAATGAATTTGACATAAAAATAGGCATAAAGCTGTATTCAAATTTGAATGGTCACTACTACCCCTCATTCTTGCCCTCCCACACCCATGCTGTCCTAACTCAGTGGCTCTCAAATTGTGATGTGCACAAGAAAATCAGGGGAGTGGATTATTAATGAAAAACTTTGGGGTTGGTAAATTTGGCCAGGAGCCCAGGCATGTGTGATTTTAATGGGTAGCCCCGCTGATTCTGATGCAGGTGGTACATAGAGACCCTGATAGCCCACTGGAGAATGACGCCCTACTTCCCGTTTGTCAAGGATTAGAGGATGGGCCTTTGGAAGAATATGCAATTTCCCTGCTCTTTTTTGGTAAGACTTGGATTGCCTCTTGCTCAGGGGTTACCTTTAGATCTAAGAGAGGGGAGTGGGCCAGGTGAAAGCTAAGAGAAAGCAGACAAGGCAGAGTTCTTAAGTCATCTCTTTCCTCTGTTCTCAGAGAAAGAGGTGAAGCGTTTCTTGATATTTTATTGGAGTAGGAGAGGAAATAAAGATATGGTCGGAATCTTGGCACAATATTTAAGACTGTGCATATGGCTGGAGCATCTTTTGTTGTTGTCTCTTAGGTTCCAAGTGTGACAATAGGTGGGCGAGATTTCAGATTCAGTGGAGATGTGGGAACCAAACAATAGCCTTGGAACATAGGCAGCAAGGTCATATAGCACACTGCAGGAGCTCTTCAGCTTGACCATGACTAACCCCAGCAGAGCACAAGACCCCATGGCCCACATACCACACCAGCCCTTACCTTTCATGCCTTATTAGCTCCATTTTCTGGTTTTTTTTTTTTTTTCTGCGTATGGTTATACACATGCAGCAAGAATGTTGCAATATTACAAGGCATGGTAGGCAGCCTTATTAGTAAAATATTGAGTAAAAACTTTTATTAAGTAATATTACAGTACTAATTTTGCCCATAAATGACAAGCAAAAGAAAGTCTTGACCTCTGGTTTCTGATCTAGCGTGTAAGGAGCTTTGAAGTCATCACACCTATCCACAAAACAAGAGAAAAGCTGAATGAGCTAAAGATCAATCAACAACCGTTCTCAGATCCATCAGAGAATTGAGGTCATGGGGGATACCTCTGTCTCCAAAGTTGGAGAGACATACAGGTGGATACAGAGAATCACAGCTTACCAGAGCAGAAAACTCTGTGGGAACAAGTGCTGGGGTCAGAAAGCCTAAACTATAATTAATTAATTGCTGGAGGCTCCGTGTGGACAAGCTTGAGAGTTACAAATGCCGGGGTAGAGAGCTGTCTTAGGAGGCCTCCACACTTTTGTGAGTTTTACCTCCAAGGAGATCTACCAGATTCTTATGGTGAAGACTGGAGAAAAATCCCTTTGTACTTCAAACAGGGGGATGGCAAATGTAGCCATTTTGCAACAGTCCAGAGCTCTCTGTTCTCCTCAATAAGGCCTATCCTCAAGGAGAATATTTGACAAGAACCTAACAACATGGGATTTACCAGAGCCTGATTGGGGGAAGAGAAATACCCAGCTCCAGCCCTTTCTTGCCTTCCTATCTCACCTAAGGGGGAGGAAAAAAACCTGAGAAGCATTTGTGAAGGTCACAGCCCAGGGATGTGAGCTCACTAAAATACGGGGACCTAATCATAGGACTATAGAATATTCTTCCTTCTCCCACACCTTACCAAAACATCAATAGCTCTTCTGTGTAATAACAGAGGATTACAAATGAAATAACTGCCTATCTCAGGCTTTATTTAAGAAGAAGTTTTTAGGGAAACCCAACAACAACAAGGGGGACAAAAAACAAGCCCACCAGAGGACATATTAGCCTCTGACACCTACAGCTACAGCAAGCAGTAAACATATCCTAAGTTCTAGCCAGATAAAAATAAAATTTTATACTAAAGTCCCATTTACTTCATTCTCTTTGTCCAGTACATCATATCCTCCTGCCAACAAAAAATTACGGCATACTAAAAGACATACCAAGGCATACTAAAAGACAAAAGTCACACCTTGAAGAGCTAAAGCAAGCATAAGGCTAACACCCAGATATGGCAGAGACTTTGGAATTATCAGACCAGGAATTTAGAACAAGAATGATTAATATGCTAAGGGCTCTAATGGAAAAAGTGGGGAACAGATGGGTAATGTAAGGAGAGAGATGGAGATTCTAAGAAGAATGGAAAGGAAATGTTACAAATAAAAAACACTATAGCAGATATGAAGAATGCTTAGTGATAGACTGGACACAGCCAAGGAAAGAATCAGTGAACTTGAAGATATATAAACAAAGTCTTCTAAAACTGAAGCCCAAAGGGGCCAGGGCATTGTTGCAGTTCATAGTTTTGTGGAACGTTCACTCTTCTCTCTGAACCAGGACCCCACTTTCCTGGAACCAGGACCTCTAATCCAGTAGAGGCTAAGTTTGCAGAGTGGTGGGGCCACTCCTGTTTCAATCACCTCCTCTCACCCTGTTGAAGAGGAAGAAATTCTCATTCTAGGGCTATGGGATGGCTGAACACATGACACCCAGGGCTGGACAGACGAGACCGACAGCAGTTTATTAGTCACATGTACTGGCAGCCTGCAGAGGAGGACACCACACTCCATGCGGGGCCACATGAGGGCTGCATTCGGAAACAGAGGGAAGGACCATGGGCTGCAGGAAGCCAAACTCTGTGAATCAGGCCCAAGACCCTTTTTTCCTCCAGCAGTTGGTTATAGCTCACATCCCCAGAAGAGTTAAGGGAGAGCCATTGGTACAACAGAGATAGGTGACATAAGATCTAAGCTACCTATTATAATTTTAGGGGGCCTTCTACATCAACCAGAGCCTGGTCCTGAATATACCATTTTCATCAGATAATGAACCTCCTGACCCATGCGTCTGATAATACTGAGCTCATCATGGAGACATAACTTCAAGAGAAATAGCTGCCTCCAAAATCCAAAGATGGCCAAAGTGCACAGTACCTCCTAGTGGTAGGAGGTACAGATGACAGCAATTTTTCCTTTCCTTTAGAGGGGGTGGTTCTGGTACGCTTTAGGCAACTTGACCCCCAAAACCTTCATCAGTGTGGAGACCCGGAATTTCTGTGGAATTAACCTTCCACCTTCCGGCATGCATGTGACTTACGGAGGTACCTAGGGCTTATGCAATCTCCTACTGATTATGTTTCATTAGCATGATCTTACTGATATTGTTGACCAGCGTGATGTCCTATGCAACATAAAGGTAGTCGTTGTCCCTGTGATGTATGCTTTGACAGAGAGGAAGAGAGCTGACATAGCTCTGGGGCAAGACTATACAGGTGTCCTTGCCACTGTTGGGAGACGAAACCCACCATGGTCCCCAAATACCCCTGCACGTTGTTTCTGGGTGTGCCAAGAACACAAAGCCCCTGACCAGTCTATACCCAGGCTATTTCTCAGGGCTATGATTACAGTGAGAAACCTTGAGGGATGAGGCAATATCCTCTGCTGGGCAGAGGAGGCCTGCAATAAAAGCAGCAGATTCCCCAAGCTCAGTGTTGCTTTCCTGTAAGGCAATCAACTGAGTGAACAGGCATCCATTACTGTCCATTTGTATCATCTCCTTCGCTCCCTACACTGGGGGGATTTAGGGGGCATGGGGAGCCAATGTAAGAGAATATAAAATTCTGGCTACTGCTTTTTCAATGAGTGGTAAAGTCCTTTGTGTCTGATCCAGGTGTCTCATGTCTTCTGCTAACATCCATGAAACTGTGGCCAGCCAAATTGTTAGCTTGCAAATAACATAAAACCTCAGACCCTACATAGTTCTTAACAGCCATATAAAGGCCAGCTGCTTCCTTTATTCCCTGCTAATAGCTATGGAGAAGAAAATCTTTGCCAAATCAATAGTCATATCTCAAGTGTTAGAGGCTCGGTGGCTATAGTAAAGACCTCTAGCTGTGCCTAAGTCTTTCATTTGGTTAAGCCAGTAGTGGTTCACCGTCACACTCCACGATCCTTCTAATTTTTACAGAAGCCAGGGAGTTGAATCAAAAAGGATATTATGGGAACCCCTCCATCTTTGATTTTGGTGATGATGTTAATCTCTGTAATTCTTCAAGGATTGTGGTATTACTCCTGCTACTGGTTAGAGACGTGGGAATTTCAGGAGCTTCCACATGGCCAGTGGTTCTCAATCAGTAGTCATTTTGCCCTCCTTGAGGACATTTGGCAACGTCTGAAAACATTTTTGGTCATCGGAACAAGAAGATGCTACTGGCATCCAGTGGGGTTGGTGGTGGCAGGGATGCTATTAAACATCCTACAATGCCCAGAAAAGCCCCCACAGTGAAGAACTGGCTCAAAATGTCAATAGTGTTGAGGTGCTGAAACCTTGCACTTAGCTCATCCTACCACAATGACCCTTACTTTACAGGACAGGTAGTCAATTTCAGGGTACTGCCCGAATCCAAGCAGATCTGTCTTGATCATGCATTTGAGAACCAGGGAAATAATCACAAAATGGGTAGCCAAATCCACTGAACTCACCATTACATGGACCTGGTCTCCATAAGCCTTTGTTCTAACCAGAGAACTATGCTGGTGTTTCAGACCTCCTGATATCAGTATTGTCTCATGCACTGTAATGAATTGTCTCTGAAAAGTCTAGGTTTGACTCTTTCCCTAGTGTACAGTTACCCCAGCAAATTGCTTTAGTTTCCTCTGGGGAAGGATTAGAGGAATAATCACTGCATATACTTTCAGTGGCATTATAGGGTTCTTCCTCAAGGGGACCCAGCATCTCCTTTAATCAGTGGGTTCTGGGTTTGTTAATGAACTTAGATCTGGAAACTCAATGATGGAGTGTAATTTTCCATGGTGGAAGACAATGATAGCTTTCTGCTCAACAGTACCTGATCTTTTAAATTAATCAAATCAGTCATCACCCTAGTCAGTTTCTCATTGCCATAATCCCAGGAAGTAGGCACCCTCATTCATACCTGGCACCTTGCAGCTTTTAATGTGAGTGAGGTCTTGAGGTCTTTCTTTCCTTTGGTGGTTAAGGGCTACCACCTGGTCTTTGACAATCCAGATTCCATTGACCGCCATGGATAAGAGGGGGCCCAGTTCCATGGTAGCATCTCCCACCGTGAACCTGGCCTAGCAAGGACAGCCCTCACTGAGCTTCCCAAAGATATCAGGGCCCCATCACAACCACCACCACCATTGCTCCGCAGCAGGCCTTACTGCCTCACGAGAGGAGTCCTTCTGGGAAACAGGTCAGAGTGAATCCATTCTCACACATCCCCCTCATTGAGACTTCCGACCCCTAGCTCAAAGCTACATCAAGGAAGTGCCAATGTCTCCACTCATTCACCTTAGGCCTTCATGAAGACTAGGCTTGAGGGAACTATTGCAGCGGCATATAAGGACCAGCTCCAGGTGCCCTTGCCAGAACCCTGAATCCCGAGACACAGGTAAGTGCCCATGTCAATCCACCTCCCCCATCCAGCCTCCGTCTGCCTCCTCCAAGCTAATAACCTCAAGATCCACACCCACAGTGTTCCACAGTCACTGCCTGCGCATTTCATCAGGTTCAACATATCCTTTGACAAGTAGGCTACTTCTTCCTCAGCATGGCTTTTACTCCTTTATATTTGCCTGGGGGCAGTGAAGGGAGGGCAGACTGGATCTTGAGGAAAATTCGAGAGCAAGCCTTATTTTGGGAGGCACCTACTTCAGGTGGGATCATTGATGCTCTTGAGGCAAGGGGTGATTCTTCGCCCATGACAAGGAGAGAGGCTGCCATCCAGGAAGATTCAAGCTTGTCTGTACAAATATCCCCATCCCAGGTCTCAGTTTCCCCCTCTTTCCCTATCAAGGCCCTGACCTTGACCTAGGAGACCTATTGAGGCTACGCATCAAGTTTCCTTTACAGCTCTGCCACCCTGAACGCAGTGTAAGTGCAATTGTAAGTGCAATGCTTTTCAGTGGCTGGAAATGAGAGCCTCATTGAACGCGGCTGCCGGGTCCTCTGGCTTTCAGAGCATGACTTAAGTTGATATCTAGATGCCCTAAGTCTATTCTTTTCTTTTAGCAAAGGCTCAAATGCCTCAAAAACAGCCACACCTACACCACACTTGTTGCCCCTTGGATCAAATGTGGCAGCTCCATAATATTCGAAAATCTTGCCCTCTACTTATACGTCACTGGGATGTACACAGGTGAAGCTACATGTAAAAAGAGTGAGCAACTATGAATCCACTTCTCAGGGCTACTGCCATCTCACTTACCTGATGGCTTTCAGATAATCAAATCCAAAATCAAATCCAAAATCCTATTCTGACGGTCTCCTTTCTAGAACACTTCTACTAACTTTTTTGGTAAACAAAACTTGAGGCAAAGAGGGTGTGCTAATGTTTTATTATTTGATAGTGTAACCCCCAGGGCAGCCAGAGTCAAGAAAAAGGGAAATAAGGCAGGGAAGGAGGGGCAGCAAATACAAGGTGGTCCGTTACTGAGCTGGCCACAGCTTCATAGGAAAACACAGCCGGTTGTTTGATCATATGAGAAGTAGCCACACAAAACTGTTAGGAAACATCTTCTGAAAACAGCCCATTGAGGGGAGTGTTCTAGTTTTCTACTGCTATGTAACAAACCACCTGAGAACATAGTGGCTTAAAATTACCATTTTATTTTGTCCTCAATTCTGTGAGTCAGAAATCCAGGAAGGACTCAGCTGAGTGGTTCATCTCTGATCCATGTGGCATCAGCTGTGATGGCTGGGATAGATCTACTATCAAGATGGCCTCTTCACTCATATGTAGCACCCAGTCTGGAACCACTAGTAATTGATATCGGCTCTTGGCTGGGAGCTTGGCTGGGGCTATTGCCTCATGGACTCTCCATGGGGCTTGGGCTTCTCTCAGCCTCATGGTTCAGTATCCAGAGAGTGCATCCCAAGAAAAATCATCCCAGGAGAACTAAACGGAAGTTGCGAGACTTCTTATGACCTTGCCTCAGAAATCCGAGACTGTCACTTCCATTACACTCTATTGCTCAAGCAAGTACCTAAGGCCAGTGAGATTCAAGGGAAGGAAAAACTAGACTCTACTTCTCAGTGGGAAAAGTAGCAAAGAATTTGCTGCCATATTTAATCTACAGCAGCCCACAGGCGGGGGGAAAGGGACAGCTAATATAAGATGGTGATTACTGAGATGAGCAGAGTTTCACAAGAAAACACAGCCAGTTGTTTGAACATTTCAGTCTTAAAATAGGATGTTTGGGCAAACCACCTCAGAATAGTCTACTGAGGAGAGGAAAGAAAAATTTAGTTGCTAGCTCCTCACCCCCATACGGTTTCTTCTCTTTCATTGGTCAAAGTTTGCCACATCGGGGAGTAACCCCTTTACTTGTGGGTTGTGTCACTTAGTCGTCCTTCCTCCTAGGCAGCTGCTGGGGAAGCCATATTCCACGATCCATTGCATGGCCCTTCTTCTGAGTCCCGAAGTAAGTGGGAGGACCCAGAGTCTCCAGGCCTGGTTGGTAAAGCTGCTGTAGCTTTTGGCAGTGGTAGGCATGTTGAGTCATTCTAGAAGCAGCCCTTAGCCTGAGGGAGGTCATGATAGCTAGTGGTGCTAGAAACTGCTGCCGGTTACCTTAGGTGACAGGGGCAGTGGTAGGGCTCTCCACTGAGCACAGGTAGGGCCATAAGAATCTGGAGAGATGCTTAAATTAAGTCCAATGCCCACATCTAAACTTTGTCATTCAATCCAGCTTTCATGAGTAATAAAGCAGATGTTTTTATATTCATCTAAGGTCTCTTGTGGTTGATTTAGAACCATCTGTGCCTCTCTGAATTGGTTCGAACTTGGGAGAGGTAGTTGGATATTTTCTGTTGCCTCTCCAGATCTCCTATTCATGTTTATCTGCCTGTCTGAGCTCTGGAAGGCTGTCTTTACAGACTGTATCTGTAGGTTTCCCTGTTTTGTAGTTTTCAGTTGATTGAGCCAACAGGATGCACAGGAGATCAGAGGATAAGATAAAAGTAAGTTTGCCAGGGGGCACGTGGGTGGCTCAGTCGGTTAAGTGTCCACTCTTGATTTCAGCTCAAGTCATGATCTCAGTCTTGTGAGATCAAGCCCCACATTGGGTTCTGTGCTGGGTGTGGAGCCTTCTTAAGATTCTCTCTCTTCCTCTGCCCCTCTCCCCAACCGCCACTCCCTCCCCTTTTTCTCTCTCTCTCCCCCTCTCAAAAAAAAAAAAAAGTAAGTTTGCCAGTGTTGGCTGTGATCCTTTAACAAAGACGACAGCTTCTATCAAGCAATCTTCTCCCACAGCAGTTCTTAAATGGTTCCAGAAACTGTCTTCTCCCCTTGCCCTGTCAAGTCTAGGAGTAGTGGGACAGCTCACCTCTGTTGCTAACTCTGGGATACTGCACTGCCCCTTGTGGATTTCCTTTAACATGGCCCATAACTTTGTAAAGTGTCCTTTTTAAAACTCCTTAATTATAAGTTTGAGCCTGCCTTCTGTTTCCTGTTGGGACCCTAACTAATACAGGTGGGGACAGGAATATAATTAATCATCACCCCTAGATCGTCAAAAATGAGCCCTAATAATTATTAGTAGATTTCAAGTAAATACTCTTTAGTCATATATAAAAATAAAAGTTTTATTATTGGTTCATTGTTCTCCGATAAGCAGAAAATAAAAGACTTCATTTTTTAATCAGTCTGAGGCTCATCAGGAGAGCCCCAGGGCTCCACGAGACAATTGCAGGGATGGAGCGAAATGCCAACATATTCTCAGGGGAAATAGATGGAGCTCTCATTTCCTCCCATCTGCCAGGGATGAATTGGAAGTAAAGAGGTAATGAAAACAGCCAATTTACTCTTTTTGGGAAATTAGGCAAGTCTCAACATTGATTTTATTAGGGCAAAAGGAATATTACTAAGTGGCAAATATCCATGAATACTTTTATCTGAATATAATTCAACCAACTAACTCTAAAGTGGCGCAGTCCAATATGGTCACAGCTAGTCACGTGTGGCTACTGAAATTTCAATTCATTAAAATCAAATCAAATTTAAAATTCAGCTCCTGGGGCACACTAGCCACATTGTAAGTGCTCAGTAGTCACATGTGGCTGGCGGCTGCAGTGTTGAACAGCACGGACTGAACTTTTCCGTCACTGAAGAACATTCTATTGGATAGCACTGCTCCTAAGAACGAATCCTGCATTTCCCTATGCTGTATTTTTTTTTTTTTTTTTTTATTTACCTTTTTTTTTGAGTTTTTGGGGCAATAAAATATCAGATGCTGGAGAGCTATATTAAGTGTGAGTATGTTATGTGGAGAAGTAAAAGAGTTCTATATTGAGATCCTTTAGAGAAGAAAAGACTTTATGACTTATTTCAGATTTTTTAAACCATGCATGATAAAACTTATTAAATTTATTAAACAAAATAATGAAATAAGATATTCAACTGAATCAAATAATTCAATTATTGAATTAAATATGTATGCTTTTTTTTCTTAGATACGAGAATCAGCATTATAGCAACTTAATTTTGAAATTAATTCTTGGGGTGAAGATAAAATCTTGAAAGTCAGGTATAATATATTCAGAATTACTCTTGTTTTAGCACATTGAAAGAGAAAGTACTTTTTAAATAAAAGCATGAAAATACATAAGTAAAAATATACAACCCGCCCATTCCAAGGTAAAGAAAAGCTAACACTTTAGGTACTTAAACCTGAAATCTATTGGAAAACAATTGGGAAGTTAATCATTAAGCATTCCAGCCATAATAAGACCGCTTATGAAGAAAAAAGGGGGAAAAATCCATGCAGAATTTGTAAAACATCTAGGATATTAAAATGGGTTGGTACATGAATAAATCCAAATATATAGTAAGCTTAGCTTAGGTGAGAGGTCTTTAAACTACTTTTAGGCATCTCAGTATGCATCCTTTATATATCTTCAGATTAAACCAGTTTGCAATTTTTACTTTTAAACTAACAGAGGAGCAAGGTTTTCTTAGAAGGGCTGTCGCCGTGGTTGTGTTGTACCACCTTCTCCTGGAAAATATGTTAAATGCCAGACCGCATGGGTGGCCACTGAAAGTGCACTATTGACTATTTTAAGTTGACGTGCTTTTTTTCTGGAAGGAAAACAAAACCTAGGGACACAACAAAGAGGTAAATTGAGGTCATCTTGGACGTAAGTAGACTAAGATCGGTCAGTATAGTAAGCTGCCAAGATTTCTTAAGGACTTTTTAAAAACTATACTTCTTTCCCTTATTACAAAAATAATTCATATTCATTGTAGACATGTTAGAAAACACAAGCAGATAAAAGAATATGAAAATGACCAATTTATCCTCCCTAGAGATAAACTCTATTAATAGTTTGGGAGTATTCTTCCAGAATTTTTGTTTCCTTGGCTAGTAAAATGTATTCATTTCAACACTTGAGGATGTAAAAGTGAAACTTTTAAGTTGAAACCTGCTTTCTTCATATTGCAACATCTTCTATCATTAGAAATTTTTAAAACATCATTTTCTCAAAGAGCAGCCAAAACTTTTCTGATCTGTGAGGCAGTTCAACATACTTATGATGTTAAGTATTTCATTTTCCCAAGTCAATTAAGAGCCTGATTCAGATTATTTCTCTCAACAGTCAGCACTCAATTTTCTGTGGTCAGAAACAAATGGAAAAAAAAAAAAGCAAAAAAAAAAGCCCTCTACTGGGATCCAGAAGAACAGACGACAGACGTCCAGCGATGGAATGAATAAGTCCTGGGAATAAAAGGCACAGCATAGGGAATACAGTCAGTGGTATTGTTTGTTTGTTTGTTTTAAAGATTTTATTTATTTGACAGAGAGAGACACAGCGGGAGAGGGAACACAAGCAGGGGCAGGGGGAGAGGGAGAAGCAGGCTTCCCGCGGAGCAGGGAGCTCGATGCGGGGCTCGATCCCAGGACCCTGGGACCATGACCTGAGCCGAAGGCAGGCGCTTAACGACTGAGCCACCCAGGCGCCCCTATAGTCAGTGGTATTGTAACAGCACTGTATGGTGACAGATGGGAGCTACACATAGAGTGAGCATAGCATGACTCAGAAGCACCATCCTGAAAGTGAAGAGAGGGGGCTTTGCTCAGAAGATAGATTTAAGGCAGTGATTCCCTATTACTGCAGGACTTCATAGGGCCTTTAGTTTGGTAATGTGTACTGCAAATCTCCAGGAATGAGAGGTATATAGCTGGCATTTCTCAAACTTCTTTGCATATGGAACCTAGTGTTCCTTGGAAAATCATTCTGGAGACATTGGTGTGTTGGTGTCTTTGAAGGCCGGGCATGGATGAAATCCCCAGAGAAATAACGTTGAGTGGGAAGGGCAGAGTGCTGAAGATGACAGTTTGGAGAATCTAGATATGTCATGTCCAAAGAGTTTAAGGAGCACAAATGCTGCTTATCTTGATTCTTCCTTATTTTAATCTATCCCAATGAAAACTTTGTTATGGTTATACTGCCTTAGAACAAATAAAATCATGTCTTCAATTTCAAAATTTACTCAGCTGTCTTATATGTTTTGACAATTCCATCTCCATTCATACATTATAAAATTTCTCTTAACCTTTAGAAACTGTACCCCAACCTTAGACATATGCTGGAGAGTACCAACACTTCAGAGGTGTCCAACAGAAGAAGAGTCTGGAAAAAGACTTGTGGGGAAGAATCCCAGGGGCCAGGAAGGAGGCCCTGCTTAGAAGCTGTGATGGTTAATTTTATGTATCAATGTGGTGGGGCTCCCGTGCCCAGATGTCTGGTCAAACACTAGTCTAGATGTTGCTCTGAAGGTATTTGATAGACGTAATGAGTATTTACAATCAGTTGACTCTAAGTAAAGGAGAAGTATCAAGAAGTAAAAGATACCTAGAAGTATCAAGAAACAAAAGAAAGACCGTCAAATTGAATGGATATTTAAACTCTCCCTACAGTATTACTGTTTTCTTGAGAAGTATTTCAATCTTTGAGATGCATTCCAAATCAATATCATCACCTCTACACTTTGATCGTTGTCACTCCTTATTCTTAGTATTGTAAATTGAAATACTGCACTCAGGTATGAGTCCCTGACAGAATTTATTCTTCTTTGTGTTGTTGATAGTTGCTCGTATGGAACCCAGAGTGGTCAAGGCATGTTAAACTGTTTTTATCTTTGACTCGATCTTCTCTTTCATTGCCCATAACTATGAGACATAGGGCATTAGTGTTTCCTCCTTCTTGTTCAGATGTGTCTTTTTTTTTCTTTTCGCTTCTCCTTGACATCACTGCAGCCCACCTTCACTTCACCTCTAGTCTCAGGAAGTTTGAGGCTAAGCGAGATTGGTGGCAGTGTGCATGAACGCGAGGGACTGGGGAGCCTTCTGGAGAAGAACTCATCCTAAGAGAGGTGATAGGCACTTAGTGTGGGTCAGTGATAGCCCCTTGGGCTCAGAAGGAGGGAGTTCTTGGTACAGGGAGTTCTTGATGTCCTTCTCTCCCTACATCCCACTTCAAATTCATATGTGTACCTGAGTCCTCAGGAGAGACAAAGACTGAAAAGGCCTTTTCCACAACCCTTTTGAGACTGCAAATGCAAAGCAGAGCTCAACTTTGGGGAAACACAGCAGAATAACATAAAAGGGGACGTGAAAGATCTGCCCGCTTTATTACAGAACGTGAAAGCTTGGTGTTTGTAAATTTCAGGCATTGGTGTCCTGATAAATTTTTTTCCTCTGGGAAAAAAATCTATAAAAGCCCAAATTTGTAGAACTCTTTGATTTTCACGGTGCAAACATCCTTACTATGGCCGACTTCAAGCTATCGATGTGATGTCATTAAGCACAGAGCTTAGAATAAATAGATACAGCACATCGTTAAGTAATGTTTTCACCATACAGGTACGATAGGTACAAGTAAAACTGAAGAACATAGATCATAGCAGAACAGGGGCGCCTGATCATAGCCAGATCATAGCAAAACAGGGATGCAGTCGGTTAAGCGTCTGACTCTTGGTGTCAGCTCAGGTCATGATCTTAAGGTCCTGGGATCGAGCCCCGCATCAAGCTCTATGCTCAGCGTGGAGTCTGCTTGAGATTCTCTCTCTCTCCCTCTCCTTCTGCTGCTCTTGGTGTCTCTCTCTCTCTTTCTAAAATAAATAAATAAAATCTTTAAAGAAAAGAACATAGATTGTTGCAGAATAATTAGGAATTGATGCATTTAGAGTATTTATTGCTCTTGTTGTCAATAATTCATTTAATTGCAAGTTTATGTGATTTAGTTATTCATAATGCCTGTGTGTAACAACCGCAGGCAAAATCCCTGACTGTCACAACCAACTTGTGTCAGCAGTCTGCCCGGCAACAGCACACCACTGACTTAGGGCCCCCGAGAACGGTGTACTCGGGGACCACGGGCCTGGAGTATCAGCAGCACCCCCGGTTGTGCACAGGTCAGTGCAAACTGACTAATATTTATTGAATTTAACTCAAAACACTCCCAAGCAAGGTCAGCTGCCAGAGGTCCACAGTTCTTCATCTGTGCGACTGCGGGCTTCCTTAGCTGTACTCAATGACAGAGCAGAGCGTAACGGCAGAGTGGGCTCTAGGAAGTCTTCTTGGCAGTTCATCCACAATTCCAACTTCTTGCCAATCTAAATTCTATTCGAATGCTTTTACTTGCCCAGGATGCCTAGCGAACTTTGTTCTTGTCTCCCAAATTCATCTGGCTGTTGTTTGCTTTGTTTTTATACCTTGCCATCTTATTTTTCCAGAATGAAGTTTTTAATTGTGTATTTTTTCCATATTAGAGAAAGCATTCGTGCATTTATTTTGGGAAAATATAGTTTAAAAACATACATATAAAACAAACCTACCTGTTAAAGGAGAAACACTGTTGACATTATCACCCTTGTTTTTCTGTGCCCAGAGATGGCTCTAGGGCGCTGGATTTGCCTCACTATTGAAGGCCATCTTGAGGACAGTTCTTGAATGGGTCAGCTTTTTTATGTCTTTGGGGGGGGGAGGGGTCAGAGTAGAGCTTTGCAGCTCCTTTTTATTTCAGTATCATTTAGACTAAGGAGAGGTTATCCTCCTCATCCCACTCTGATAGGCTACCTGTTCCTTCTATTCTTTCAATCTCTTCATTCATTTGAGGTCTTTATCCATGAGTTGGAGGGGGACCACTTGGGAAAGGGCAATTCTGTAGCATTTTTCTATAGTGTTTCTCTCTTCTCTACAACCATCAGAGCTGCCTTCTCTAGGTCCCAACCCCAGCTCACAAAGAGGGCTTTGTTGTCTGTCTGTGATCACACTTACCTGACTGGCAGGGCAGTTCTCAGTTTGGGGGAGAAAGGATGGCCCCCACACTCCTTATTATACTTCCTTCCATGCTTCCTAACACCCACACTTGTGTCTTCTGCTTACACAAGAGAATTTTTCCCTTTAAAAGAAGAATCCTGAATTCAAAGGATCCTGTAATACTACTTTCTTTTCCAACAAGAGAGAGCACAGAGTGAACACATGCACAGTGATTAAAGATTGCCACGGCCACAGTTCTCTGGAGTGAAACACGAGGTCCTACCTTGGCAGCACTGCCCACCAGGAAGGATCTTCGTGGACATGCCGTGTCACTTGCTTCAGTTCCTGTCTGAGCCAGGATTGGACTGGCACGGTGACTTGTTGAAATTGGCTCCACACCTTGTTTAAGTGGGCATCCCGCCATACTAATTGATGGGTATGAGTGCAGACATGCTGGAGAACCAGTATGCACATCAGATCTGGGGAGGAGAAGGATTTCAGCCCAGAAATATCAGAACAGTCCGTTGCGCTGAGTTCCTGTGCCAGGGAGAGAAAGAAGATGGTACCAGTGTTACTGCTGCAGCTCGGAGTTGCATTTATTTTTAAATGTCCCAAAATAGCTGCAACAACAAGGAAGGCATGGGTCTGAGGAGAAGCAGGAAGGGGCAAGGTGATTGACTTTCAAAAGAAATAGCTACTAACTGCCAACTAGGGTACAAGAAGTTTTTTCATCCAAGCAGTTCCTTGGTTAAAGTAACTTGTTAAGCTGAGTATTTTGGGCACACATAGCAATCAGAGTCATGATGTGGTAGGGTCCCCAGGTTAATCACGGTGGGGGCTGCTGAGGGTCGATGCAGAGCACCGCCCCCCCCCCACCTGGGGAATGACTCCTTCTGCTTGTCCTTCATGCTCCAGCCGCCCCACGGGATCAATCTGCTCTGCAGCAAGTAGGTCTGGCAGGCCAGTCATCAAGAGCAGAGTCACCACCCAGCATCCTCTTGTCAATTGCATGTGTGCTACAGAAGAATCCCTCCATTAAAAGGACAGTGTGGTAACAACCCAATTTTAGTGCAGAAGAGAGAATCGTGACAGTATGAGCATGAGAAAGATTTTGGAGATTTTGGAGAAAGATTTTGGCTCTGAATGTATGTTAGCATAAGACTCCAGGTTCCCTTCTGTAGCTGGCAGTGACCTGCTTCAAACAGCCTGGTGACAAACAGCACAGGAGAAAATTAAGGTGAGGGACTCCAACGTTTAATAACAGAGGGAATGGATCATTAAGATGTAGGACCTGCTAAGGGACAGTCTCACAGGGGATGAAATTTGTACCTCAAGGTAGCCCTATGTCCCAGAATAATATACAAAACCAAAATACAAAGAAGCTTTGGTTGAACTTCAAGAAGTACCTGTTTGAAGATTTTAAAAGCTCATTCTATGAGTTCTTGCATCATTATATGAATTAATTAACAACCTACTAGATTATGGATCTATCAGTTCAGTCTCCCTCAACTTTTGAACTGATTCCGTTTTATTAACAATTGCATTTCTGCGCTGAATAGGGAAGAGGAGAAGCCATTGCTCCAAGTCCAATTTTATGTCCTCTCTCCTTTCCTGATTGTAAAAGGGCTTCATGTTTTTCTAATATTTAAGTCTAAAGACAAGATAAAAAAAATTATAGTGGCAAAGTAAATGTGATCATCTTTAGCTTACTTTCAGTTTTTCCCTACTTTTTTTTTTTTTTTTTTTTGGTGTATCTTTTTTAAAAAGTCAGCCTAAAAGGAACAAAACCAGGATAGGGTGGTGGGAACCAAAGCAAAAGCTTCTTAGTCTCAGCTAAATTAAAGTTATTGGATATAAGGTTATTTTGATTTTACCAAAAGGCCCTGAGTTTTCACTTCAAACCAGTGGAAGGCATTGAATTCAGAAACAAAAGCCAAAAGAAAACTCTTTGTATTACTCTTGGAAACGTACTGAAAGAACAGGGAGAAGTTGATTGGGCGGCTTTTATTAAAAGGAAAGCAAAATCATTGGGGTGAATTGTTCCAGTTCTAATGTCTTCTAATGTTAGATTTGTTCTAAGCTTTTTGCATAGAAACATGTGTCCATAATTCCCAGTAGTACTCATTAGAATAACTTATCCATGTGGCTATTTCCTTATCTTTGATTCAAATCACATAAATTTTGATCAGTCCGGTCAACTTTCTAAACTGTCTGTCAGTGAGTATCTCTCCACACAAATAGCACTATTCTCAAGGGGCTTTGAAAGGTTCTAGCTTGGTGGGAGTGAATTTTTCAAGCATTTTCTCTTTGTAGCTAATTAAAGGTCAGAGGAAGAAAGCAGGTCATTTTCCTCCTCAGTTTTCCCCATGTAATTTGTTAATTTATCCTGCCTAATAACCTTTAAAATCCTAATTCCTCAATTACTTCTGACATTACAAACGCTGCTCAGACATAGTGTTCCTGCCCAGCTTTTCCTTTTATGCCTTCTGCTTCTGAAACAGGGGCGGTGCGTGATTGATTGATTGATTGCTCTCATTCAGTTCTGAGTGTTTTCCTCCACAATTACCACTTCGAAGACATTAAACAATCAATTCTGTGCAGAGTGAGAAATGACTTCTTTTGCCCCAAAGGCATTGTGCTGCAGGGTGCTCAACTCAGTTCCGGTCAGGCTCCCCATTGGAGCCCTCACCTGGTCCCATCTATGCATTTCCCAACCTGTCCTGACCCAGTGGCAGCCCAGGCCACCAGCTGGTGGGGGCTGTGATTAGCCTTGCTGTAGCCATAGGCCTTCTAGAATACCTGGAGTGAGTCTCCGGTACCTGAGACCCACTGAGTGACCCCCTTCCTGTCTTAGTTTTCTCGGGCTGCCATAACAAAGTACCACAAACTGGGTGCCTTAAAACAACAGATATTTATTGTCTCACAGTTCTGGAGGCTAGAAGACCAAAATCAAGGTATCGACAGGGCCATGCTCCCTACCTTTCCTTGTCTCTTCCCACTTTGGTAGCCCCCAGACATTCTTTGGCTTGTGGCAGAATCACTCTAATCTTCATATGGGACTCTCCTTATTTCTCTTCCCATACTCCTCTGTGCATGTCTGTGTTTATGTCCAAATTTCCCCTTTTTATAAGGACACCAGTCATATTGTATTAGGTCTCACCTGCAATGACCTCACTTTAGCTTTATTACACCTGCAAGGACCCTATTACCAAATAAGGTCATATTCTGAGGTACTGGGCATTAGGACTTCAACATATCTTTTGTGGGGGGGGGGGGCACAATTCAACCCATAACACTTCTTCTTGACCCTTCACCACGCTGGCCCAGTTCATCTGTTTTCACTCTACAAATATGTTTATTTGAGTACCTACTATGTGCCACACATTAGTGAGGCATGAGAGACAGAGCAGTGCAGAAGAACAAGGAGTGCATGGAGGAGAGAGGGGAGAGAAAGGGAAGTTTAGTGTGGCTGGGTACCACCTGGTCTCCCCTTCCAGCCTGCTAGCCCTCTGCTGGGACTGGCCCGTGCAAAGCTTCCACCTGCCCACCTGCTATTCTGACACCTGCTGCCCACTCACCTGGCTACACCCTGGATGCCCTGGCCACCGGCCAGAAATCCAGAAATTGTACCGTAAGGATCCTTACTGTCTGCATCTCAGCTGGCGCCACCTGCTAGTGTGGAGTGTAGACTTCTGCCCGGACCCTGAACCCATGTCCTGCCACTGAGATCAGAACTAGTTTTTATATCTAGGCTTAATTCCCCCTCAGCCCTCACTACATTTAGCCTCAGCTCTTTCTGCTTTCCTGTCCCCTCCTTTTTTGAAGATTTATTTATTTATTTGAGAGAGAGAGAGAGCATGCACACGTGTGCGGGAGGGCAGAGGGGGAGAGAGAGAATCTCAAGCAGACTCCTTGCTGAGTGTGGAGCCCGTGGTGCTGGGCTTGATCTCATGACCCTGAGATCATGACCTGAGCTAAAACAAGAGTCAGACACTCAACCAACTGAGCCACCCAGGCGCCTCTGGCCCCCCTTTTGGTTGAAGCCTCCAACCAACTGTGTTTTTGATCCCCAAACCTAATGAATTTTTTCATCGAAGCACCCCAGTCTACAGCTCTATTCACTGCAACAGAAAATGAGCTGATACGGCCTGACTTCAATGTGATTCATGGGATGCTCAGCAGTATCAGATGCCACTCCTTTTTAGGAAGACACTAAGGACTTGTATGTTGGACCTAGGCAGGGCTGAGAATGAGCTTCAAAGCCCCTGTCTGGAGGTACCGAGTAGGTCTTCACTCCTCAGGCTAGCTGACTCTCAGAATCAGACCTGCCCTACCTGAATAGGGTGACAGACTGAGAAGGGTGGAGGGCTTTTGAGCAAGACATCTCTGGCATAACTTAGATCCCAGCAAGTGAGGGAGGGGTTTCATCCTCCAGGAGGCTCGGAGCTCACTTGAGAGGGTCCAGTTTTCAACGTTCAGAGAAGCCAAAAGGTTTGTTTCTTAAAGGATCATCTCTCAGCTAAATGATAGCCATGCAGCATTAAAGCCAACGTTATAGTTAAAGTATTTCCCACTTCATGACTAGGTTTGGGAAAAGCAGTCTTTTTTTGACGTAGACTCCTTATTTAAATGAAACAATAATTATGAAGAGCAGAGATTTCTCAGTGAAGCCTGCCATCGGTTGAACACCTGCTCCAAAGGAAAAGCTTTACAGATATAATTTGTGGTCCTCATTTCATCCTGCAAGTGGACTGCTTGTCTCCCACATTTTTTCCTCCTCTTGTAAAATGCTTCTCCTCCAACCGTAATGATATAGTTCTACTGAGCCACAAGGAGGTCAAAAATCCTCTGAGATTCTAGAATTTGGAACAGAGAGCATGAGGCAGGTATTCTCTGGGGATAGCAACATGGGAGTAAGAGACAAGTCATGGAGGAAGCTGGACTGTAAGAAGAGTGAATGGAGCCATGGGGGAGCCAGCCCTGCCTTTCCCCCTGGTTTGGTCTTTATTGCTTCCTATGAGATACTAGAGAAGTTTTCCTTTGTTTGTCACCTCATTTGAATCACCTTAAAAGGTGATCTAGAGTACTAATAGGAGTCTATTGTCCCATTTTACAGATGAGGAAACTGAGTCTGGAGAAGTTAAAAAATTTGCATAAGGTCATATGGCCAGTAAATGGTAGGGGCAAAATTTTGATCTGGGTCTGGGAGACTGGAGTGTGGGACACTCCAGAAAGTTCCACACTCTATTGACTTTTTATAGCTGTTAGATCCAGCTGTGTGCTATTTCTATGAAACATACTTAAAGGAAGCTGTCACCGGCTGAACATAAAAGTAGGCAAAGATATACCAGCCAAATGTAAATCAAATGGCATGTAAAAAAATATAGATCGTAATGCAGAAATCATTAGTATAATATGAGATATTTTATATTGATTTAAAAATACAAGGGGCGCCTGGGTGGCTCAGTCGTTAAGCGTCTGCCTTAGGCTCAGGTCATTATCCCAGGGTCCTGGGATCGAGTCCCGCATTGGGCTCCCTGCCTGGCGGGAAACCTGCTTCTCCCTCTCCCACTCCCCTTGCTTGTGTTCCTGCTCTGGTTATCTCTGTCTCTGTCAAATAAATAAATAAAATCTTTAAAAATAAAATAAAAATACAATATAAAAAAGATAAAATCACCAAGAACTATTTATACCAAACAATAGTGATCAAAATATATATATAACCCCCCAAAATTTAGGAATAGAAGGGAGAATCATCAAACCCACAGTCAGTCATAATGGGAGACTCATACTTCTCAAAACTTGGCAGGTCAAGCAGTCAAGACCTATAATATTATAGAGAATTTGAATCACAAACAATTAATAAGCTAGCCAAGACACAAAAACTACACATTCTTTCCAAATCCCCATGGAACATTTAAAATTTTTATTACATAGCAGGCCATGAAGAAAATCTCAATAAAGTTTAAATATTATATACAGCCACATTCTCTGATCATTATGCAAGAAAACTAGATATTAAGAACAAAATATATCCAAAATAAATCTAAATACTTGGGGGGAAAGATGATTTTAGTCATTCTTTAAAAAAAAAAAAAAACTATTTAGAATGAGGTACATCTACATGTGTGGCATAAATACATCTCCAAATTAAATTAAATTAAAATAACAAAGGTCATAAAACAGTTTATAAAACAATTTAATTTTTTATATTTTTAGAAGGATATTCACATATATGATATTAAATACATAAATAACTTTCATGGAAGAATGCACAAGAAACTGTTGACATTGGCTATCTTAAGAGAGAGGGCGTAGGGATCAGGGGCAGGGAGGGGAACATTATAGAGAATTTAAATCACACACAATTACCCAGCTATCCAAAATACAAAATTACACATTCTTTCTAAGTCTATAGTGAATATATTTTAAAGTTTATTATGCAGCAAGCTATGAAGAAAACTTTAATAAATTCCAAATACTATATACAGACTACATTCTTTACATGAAGTGAGCATAACTTAGGTGAAAGCTAACAAAGATTGTACATAAAGGAAAACTATAGACCAGATTTTCTTATCAATATCAATTAAAATTTACTAAATAAAATATTAATAACAGAATCCAGCAGCATACTGAAATAATTATACCCCATGACTAATTAGAGAGGGAGTATATGTTTTAAGAATATAAGGAAATTCCAATATTTCAAAATCTTTAATTTCTCATATTACTACATGTAAAGAGAAAGACCATATGATTATTTCTGCAGATGCTCAAAAGCATTTGATACAAATACATTATATGTATTATTATATTATTATTATAATATATATTAGTATATTCGAATATATTATAGACCAAATTCTTGACAAAATAAGCTAGATGGATAATTTTTCAACGTGATTATTCATCAGTGTATCTACAGATACCGATATAAGTATAGATGCCTTTTCTCCAAAAACAAGGACTAGACTCAATTATTTGAACTGAACTGGGAATGCTAAGGTTTACCAGTTGGCTAGGAGGCCACATTAGAGGAACAATCAACCTGTGTCCCCTCCATCTGATGTAGGTCCCTCCTGGGGTCCCTGAAAATTGTAAACAAAAATTTCTTTCCAGGGCACCATGTTCACCCCAAGATTGTACTTTTTGTGTGGAATCCAGGCCTCAACTTGCCTCTCTCCTCAAAATATGGTGACTTGCACTTTTTTTGAATGGGGTGTCACAGAAAACATTTACATGTGTAAGGAAACACCACATTTAGATCATGTAGCCTTCAGATGACTGTGGAGACCTCTCCAAAATGAGGCTATTCTTGGTTACTTAGGGTTGCTTTCCAAATAGGTATCTTGTTATTTATGCACACTTATCAAGCAATTGTGACTATGATAGGAAATGGGGATCATTCATTTAAAAAAGATAGTATAAAATTTGTATTTTACTTTAGCTAATGTGATCAATGATACAATTGGAGCCCTGGAAGTCATTTAGGTCAGCCTCAACTCACTGACCAATCTTGTTACAAATGATAGAATTGTCCTCAACTTCCTCCTCGTGGGCCATGGAGGAATCTGAGCAATCAATACTATATCCTGCTGTACCTGGAGTGATGCCATGGCTAAATGGAAAGATCAAAGCAGAAGCTTAAGGAAAAAGCCACCTGGTTTTCTAAGGTAGACCTGAAGGTTTATGAGATTTGTTAGGCTGCTTGGTCCAGAACTCAGGGTGGTGGGGGGGCCATGGTTGTCAGTACTGTAGGTTTGCCCTCATCCTGCTGCTTCTAATCTTGCTAATAATAGCCCTAATTGTGGTAACCTCATGATAGCTTTGTAAGAGCTACATGAGACAGATTCAATGGAATTGGCCTCAGCCTTCACCATTCAGATTACTCAGAGTAGCCAGGTAGTGACATGCTAATGGGAAAATTCTCCAGAAGCCAAGACAGTATAAAACAAGGGGTGGATATTGTTGAGAGGCCATTGTCCACTGATCTGCTGCATTCCTGCCTGCCTTAAAAACAGGTACTAACTGCCCTTAATTCCAGACTATCTTTTCAAAGATGTTTATGTAGTACAAACATAAAGGCATATCTCCTTCCAGAGCAAAGGGTAGGTTTGTTTACAGCTTTGGACAGTAAAGATAACATCTCCCCCTGGAGCAAAGATCAGGTATGTTTACTGCTTAATATAAAAGATTCAAATGAGCAACTATATGCCAGCAAATTAGACAATCTGGGAGAAATGGATGCATTCCTAGAGATGTATTAAACTACCAAAACTGAACCAGGAAGAAATAGAAAACATGAACAGACCCATAACCAGTAAGGAAATTGAAGCAATAAGAAAAAATCTCCCAAAAAAACAAGAGCCCAGGACCAGATGGCTTTTCAGGGGCATTATACCAAACATTTCAAGAAGAATTAATACCTATTCTTCTGAAACTGTTCCAAAAAATAGAAATGGAAGGAGAACTTCCAAATTCACTTTATGAGGTCAGCATTACCTTGATCCTAAAACCAAAGACCCCATCAAAAAGGAGAATTACAGACCAATATCCCTGATGAACATGGATGCAAAAATTCTCACCAAAATACTAGCTAATAGGATCCAACAGTACATTAAAAGGATTATTCATCACGACCAAATGGGATTTATTCCTGGGCTGCAAGATTGGTTCAACATCTGCAAATCAATCTATGTGATCCAATACATTAATAAAAGAAAGAACAAGAACCATATGATCCTCTCAATAGATGCAGAAAAAGCATTTGACAAAGTACAGCATCCTTTCTTGATTAAAACTCTTCACAGTGTAGGGATAGAGGGTATATACCTCAATATCATAAAAACCATCTATGAAAAACCCACAGTGAATATCATTCTCAATGGGGAAAAACTGCAAGCTTTCCCCCTAAGGTCAGGGACATGGCAGGGATGTCCACTATCACCACTGCTATTCAACATAGTACTAGAAGTCCTAGACTCAGCAATCAGAAAACAAAAAGAAATAAAAGGCATCTGAATTGGCAAAGAAGAAGTCAAACTCTCACTCTTTGCAGGTGATATGATACTTCATGTGGAAAACCCAAAAGACTCCACCCCAAAACTGCTAGGACTCATACAGGAATTCAGTAGAATCGCAGGATATAAAATCAATGCACAGAAATCAGTTGCATTTCTATACACCAACAACAAGACAGAAGAAAGAAAAATTAAGGAGTCGATCCCATTTACAATGGCACCCAAAACCATAAGATACCTAGGAATAAATCTAACCAAAGAGGCAAAGAATCTGTACTCAGAAAACTATAAAATACTCATGAAAGAAATTGAGGAAGACACAAAGAAATGGAAAAACATTCCATGCTTATGGATTGGAAGAACAAATATTGTGAAAATGTCTATGCTACCTAGAGCAATCTACACATTTAAAGCAATCACTATCTAAATACCATCAACTTTTTTCAAAGAAATGGAACAAATAATCCTAAAATTTATATGGAACCAGAAAAGACCCCGAATAGCCAGAGGAATGTTGAAAAAGAAAAACAAAGCTGGTGGCATCACAATTCCAGACTTCAAGCTCTATTACAAAGCTGTATTCATCAAGACAGCATGGTACTGGCACAAAAACAGACACATAGATCAATGGAACAGAATGGAGAGCCCAGAAATGGACCCTCAACTCTACGGTCAACTAATCTTTGACAAAGCAGGAAAGAATGTCCACTGGAAAAAGACAGTCTCTTCAACAAATGGTGTTGGGAAAATTGGACAGCAGGAGAAGGAAACTGGACCATTTCCTTACACCACACACAAAAATAGACTCAAAATGGATGAAAGACCTCAATGTGAGAAAGGAATCCATCAAAATCCTAGAGGAGAACACAGGCAGCAACCTCTTCGACATCAGCTGCAGCAACTTCTTCTGAGGAACATTGCCAAAGGCAAGGGAAGCAAGGGCAAAAATGAACTACTGGACTTCATCAAGATAAAAAGCTTTTGCACAGCAAAGGAAACAGTCAACAAAACCAAAAGACAACCGACAGAATGGGAGAAGATATTTGCAAATGACATATCAGATTAAGGGCTAGTATCCAAAATATATAAAGAATTTATCAAACTCAACACCCAGAGAACAAATAATCCAATCAAGAAATGGGCAGAAGACATGAACAGACATTTCTGCAAAAAAGACATCCAAATGGCCAACAGACACATGAAAAAGTGTTCAACATCACTTGGCATCAGGGAAATCCAAATCAAAACCTCAATGAGATACCACCTCACACCAGTCAGAATGGCTAAAATTAACAAGTCAGGAAACAGATGTTGACGAAGATGTGGAGAAAGGGGAACCCTCTTACACTGTTGGTGGGAATGCAAGCTGGTACAGCCACTCTGAAAAACAGTATGGAGGTTCCTCAAAAAGTTGAAAATAGAGTTACCCTATGATCCAGCAATTACACTACTGGATATTTACCCCAAAGATACAAATGTAGTGATCCAAAGGGGCACCTGCACCCCAATGTTTATAGCAGCAATGTCTACAATAGCCAAACTATGGAAAGAGCTCAGATGTCCATCAACAGATGAATGGATAAAGAAGGTGTGGTGTATATATATATATATATATATATATATATATATATATATATAGTGGAATATTATGCAGCCATCAAAAAATGAAATCTTGCCATTCACAACAACATGGATGGAACTAGAGGGTATTATGCTAAGCAAAATAAGTCAACAAAAGAAAGACAAGTATCATAGGATCTCACTGATACGAGGAATTTGAGAAATAAGACAGGATCATAGGGGAAGGGAGGGAAAAATGAAACAAGATGAAACCAGAGAGGGAGACAAACAATACGGGACTCTTAATCTCAGGAAACAAATTGAGGGTTGCTGGAGTGGAGGGGGGTGGGAGGGATAGGGTGGCTGGGTGATGGATACTGGGGAGGGTATGTGCTATGGTGAGTGCTGTGAATTGTGTAAGACTGATAAATCACAGACCTGTACCCCTGAAACAAATAATACATTATATGTTAATAAAAAAAATAAAATATAAAAGATTCAAGTTCCCTAAGCTCAGGGTTCCTATCCTGTAATGCAACCACTGCATGTGCAGGTATCTATCTGCATCACTCTCATAAGACTTGGGAGCAAGGACAATTGGCAAAATATGCTGATGTTCATGCTTATTGCTGTGCTGGGAGTAATAAAGTTCTTTGTCTCTGACCTACGAGTCTCATGTCTTCTGCCAGCATTCACGAAACTGTGGCAGATCAAATTGTTAGCTTGCAAGTAGGGTAAGACCTCATACTCATACTTCTTGACAATAATAGAAAATAAAGACTGACTTATCTAGGTCAGCTTACAGAGAAAACTATTTCTTAAATGAAAATACTGTGGCTTCTTGCCAAATAAGACTTGAAGTTGTCTTTATATCCCTTGGACCTAGAGGCATTGTGAAAACCTTCCCGAAGTACCCTCCAAATATGACCTCTAGGCCCACCATTCCAATCTAGTTCTTCCATTCTAAAATTTCTAAGACTTTGTTAAGTTCTACCTTTGAACCTACTTGAAGAAAGTCTTTCTTTATCTAATAGACAGACCTTCTCTCCAGGGATATCAGACCATCTTACAAAAATGTGATACTGGTTTCTTCATTTTTCTTCTGGAGATTTCAATAGCTCTGAGTCCCTAGAAATAATATTCTCACATAATTCACTTATTTACTCATTTATGAAATATTTCTAACACCATGTACACCCGACACATAGCAAGTGCTCAATCGCTACTTATTGAATGGAAAATTCTCAATCTAGTAAGGAAATAGCCCTCATCAAATCAATACTTGAATGACATATAATTACAAGCTGTGAAAAGTGCTGTGAAGGAAAAGTACTGGGGAAAAGGACAGCATTACCAGTAACATAGGAAGTGACACTGAAACTGAGAACTGAAGGAGGAGGAGGAGGAATTAACTGGACAAAAGAATAGTGAAAGCAGTATATTTCAGGTGGACAGAAGAGCATTGACTCACTTTTCTTGGTTCTCTTCCTTTTTCCAAGTAATATTTGATGGCCAGCTAGAATGGTTGGCTTTTCCTTTCAAGAGACCCCATCCCCCCCACCTTGTCCTCAGGTGGAATTGGAGCCCAAACTTACTATTATCCAAATGCACTAAATGGCAGGTACCATTTTGTCTGCTTCATCAGTCCCTTCACTGACCCCAAACAGGTTTCCCATCTCAGCAGTCTTCAACCAAGCACCTGCTCACTAAGGGGGCACATCCCACTCTCTGCTGATTTGCACACCCTGAGCCCAAATACTCATGCAACTTTTACTGCTTACCACCTCTGTATACATGCCCAGTTCTCATTGGTATCTCATCCCTCAAGTGACTTTAAGAAACAAGAGTTGCAATAAGCTTTATGATATAATGTATCTTAAAGAGATGACAGAAATAACAGAACCAGAAAAATAGAATGCCAACTCCTTCTGGGGTCATTTGTGAGCACAGCAAATTCTTATACTAATTGACCTGGCATTTTCCTGAACAAAGTAAATGGAAAGTTAGCCAGCCACAAAGAAATGCCTAGTGGCCAATGGTAGGCTTCATTTATTATAGTGAATACTGCTCCCTTTAATCATTTTAAGGTAGTTGCTGCCTCCCCAGACAAGTGTTGGCATTGCAAAACAGTGCTTACTGACCACTCTATGACAAAGCATAGACATGTCTGTGTTTTAAACATCCTCCTTAATCATTTGGATCAGAAGAGGGATGTGCCTTTGAGTGGAGGAAATATGTGACTGACATTGAGTGTGGTATAAGCCTATCTCATGTTCAAGCTTTGCTATGGGGCTGGGGAAAGCACCAGTTCTGGTCAATGCCAGCCAAATTTGCTGTCAATAATAAGATGAATCCACGACAGGGTAAGAATTGCTGTCTACTACAGAAAACTGCTTCTTGTTAGTGACATTACTTTGCTGTTCTATGACCTGCTTCTTGGGGTGATGAATAATATGACAGGCTTTTTGTGTGCTTGTCCAATAAAATTTATAGTTCCTTGCAGTGAAATGAAACTGGGTATTGAAGCTGTGTAAAATGTAAAGCTGATATTTTCTTAGATACTAACTTGAGTTAAGCCTGTCATGATGCTATTTTGATTTGGAAAAAAAAAAAGTAAAATATTTGATGGCTTTTGGGAGATATGACTTCTGAGTCTCTGAAGTATTTTCACTTCACCCAGGTTTTCTGTCTCCAAATTATAAGTTCAACACTAAAGACAAGAAGTCATGATTATATGAGAAGCTCTTGTCTGGGGAGTTTATATTTTAAATTCCAAAAGTTTCTAAATTGCAAACAAAATAAGTGCTAATGTGAGTGGTGATTGAAAGAAGATTTCATTCCACATTCTCTTAACATTAATGCGAAAAAAGAGTACAACAGATAAGGCGTGTCTGTGGATATAATGGGAAATAACAGTGAAACTCATTTGTTATTGAAAAGACAATCAATAAAACCTTATTGAAAAGACAATCAATAAAGCCTTCTCCAAAAAACTAAATCAGAGGAACGAAGTTTCTTCTTTTCACGTTGAATGAGTAAGGAGAGAATCTTAGAGAATTTGAGAGGGATGGATCCAAAGATTGATAGCAGCCGGCTGTAGTAGGCACTCGGAGAGAAAATCCAGACACAAGCTCTCCTCACTCACACCCTGCAGAGCTCTTTGGTCTGTGGGGAAACTGAGGAGGTTCAGAACTCAAACCAACTGTACCAAGCATTTCTATGAGGAGGTTTCCATGAGTGAAAACATAATCTCCAAATTCAGATTAATTTTTTTTTAGTAGAGAGAGAGAGAAGTAAGTAGTTCATCATACACAGGAGCCAGCTCAGTTAGGTTACAAAGTATCCCACTGAATTGTAATTCCATAGCATTCTCACAGTATGGCCTCACCACCAGCAAATTTATTGGTGGGGTTAGAAGCCACTGTGTTCTTTTGCTCCATAACCCTACTCTTACCATAAACCAAGAGTACCCACTGTGAAGAAAACCTTCCATAGATAAGCAGATTATAGGGAACAGAAAGTATACTAATACTGGCGGTCTTCCAAAGCACCTTCCTCTCCATCAAAACTTTCTAGTTTATCTGCCAACTTGAGATAACTAGAAGTTTTCCCCTTAGTTCTTCAAAGTGTTAAAGGTTGGGGTCTTCCTGAATCAAAATGACAAAGTAAATTGGTGCTTACTGGCTACCACATCCCCATTCTGAGAAGCTTTAGCGTGCCTGCCTCAACCACAGCCTCTTCTGAGAGACTCCTGAGCGTAGGTCAGTGGGGTTGTATCCTGTGATGTCACAGCGATGGCCACAGCTGATTGGACTAGAGATCGGTGTTTTGTTAACCAAAGATAACTTGGCTAGAGGCCTATGAGGGAGTCTGGTACAAGAGTTCAGTCATAAAAGGAGGTTGGATAAGAGTTGAGTCTAACCAGAAACTCTTTGAGACATTGATGCAAAGCATTATGAGAGTCAGCAGGCTGGAGGGGCCAAGACACACACACACACACACACACACACACACACACACACACGGAAGTAAGTAAAACTGCCTGGTAGTAGAAGCTCTGAGTAAACAAAAATCAGGAGATTAAAAAATAGTTGTTCAAGGGGTACATGGGTGGTGCAGTCGGTTAAGCCTGGGACTCTTGGTTTCAGCTCTGGTCTGATCTCAGGTCAGTGAGATAGGGCCCAGGCACCCCCTCCCAGGGCTCTGTGCTGAGCATGAGTCTGCTTGAGTTTCTCTCTCCCTCTTCCTCTGCCTTTCCCCACCGTGTGCTCTCTCTGTCTCTCTCTGTCTCTCTTTCTCTCAGTCTCTCTTTCTCTCTCAAATAAATAAATAAATCTTTAAAAAATAGTTATTCAATTGTAGTAGTAATAAGAGCAGAAACAGAAGGCAAGAAAGAGTAGAGAATTAGTTCTAGAAGAATCAAAATGTAAGTGGAGATAAGCAGAGTAGAAGACCTGAATCATGAACATGGCCAGCTGCTACAGGTAACTGTCAAGTCATTAGATAGACCTACTATGAGAGCTTTCATTGAAACCTGAAGAGAATCATGTTTTATGTTTAGTTCTCTGGGGCTTAGCTTGCGTTATTTTTACTTTTTCCTATTTTCTTTTGTAATCTTACAGTAAACCCTGTTAACTGAGATAATAGGCTGTTCTGTATTCTTTACATCGTGTAAGAACCTAGCAATTCTTTAGGTCACCTTGTAAATGGCTCAGAACAACACACTCAAATGCAATAATATTCAAAGATCTCCAGATTGTACCTGTTTTAATAAGCAGGGACTACAATATGTTCCAGGCTGCCATTCTCTTTGAAGAAGATATTCCAATATGCCCAGGACTCTAAGACTCCTGGAAACTTCTTTGAAGTGGTGGGCCCCTTCCTCTATTTTTATGGGACATATTTCCTTCTCTCTTGCATACATGTATCTTACCAAGCAAGGCATCTAGGATTCCTCTTCATTTCAGCTCTTCAACTTCTGTCATCATGATATCATGGCTGTAGGGGACCACTATGATATCGCATGGGATAATGAGATGCTTGAGGTCCTTGTGTATTGTACTGTGGCATGGAACCTAAAAATGGACATAACAGGCAAAATAGTAAAGGTGTTCTACTATTGCCAGCAGGTGAAAGCAAACTGGACTGTTTTCTCTGCTTAATGGCATAGATCAGGGTCAACAAAGTAGAGTCTGAAGGTAAAATCTGGTTCGTTGTCTTTTTTTATTAACAGATTTTATTTTTTAGAATAATTTTAGATTTACAGAGAAATTGATCAGATAGCACAGAGAGCTTCCATATAACTCTCCCCCAACAGTTTCTTCTATTATTAACATCCTCTATTAGGATAATATACTCGTTACAGTTAATGAACCAATATTGGTATACTATTACTAAATAAAGCCCACAGTTTACCCAGACTTCCTGAATTTTTACCTAATGTTCTTTTTTTCTGTTCCGGGATCCCATCCAGGATACCTCATTACACTTAGCTGTCCTGTGTTCTTAGGTTGCTCGTGGCTGTTGACAGTTTCTCAAACTTTCCTTGTTTTTGATGACCTTGACGGTTTAAAGGAGTAGTGGTCAGGAATATTATAGAATGTCCTTCTATTGGAATCTGATAATTTTCTCATGATTAGACTGGGGTTATGGATTTGGGAGTAGAATATTGCAGATTTAAAGTGCCATTTTCATCACATTATCGAGGTACATATTATCAGTCTGATTTACGACTGTTGATGTTACTTCAATCACCTGGCTGAAGCAGTGTTTGTCAGGTTTCTCTGTTGTGAAATTACTTTTTCCTGTCTTTCCATACTGTACTCTTTGGAAAGAAGTCACTATGCTCAGCCCACACTTAAAGAATGGGGAGTTGTGCTCCTCCTCCCTTAGGATAGCGAATCTACATGCTTGGAATTTTTCTGCCTGAGACATTTGTCTCTTCTTCCCATTGACTAATTTATTCAATCTTTTATTTGCTATCAGTATGGGCTGATGGATATTTACCTTATTCTTTGGGTTATAATCCAATAGTACCTTATTTTGTTGCTCAAATTTTTCAGCTTTGGCCTTTGGGAGCTCTTTTAGTTGGCTCCTTTGACATACCCCCACCAATGTGATTTTTTTTTGAACACCTTACTTTTTGGTTCATTTTGTATACTTCTTGCTCCGGTCTTAGAATCAGACATTTCTCCAGGAAGATGTTGTTCTTTTTATTGGTGAATTATGTTAGAAACCAAGATCTGGGCACTAGATGTGCTTGTTGCTACCAGAGTACTTACTGCCTATTTTTGTAAATAAAATTTTATTGGAACACAGCCATGTCCGTTTGTTTATGCTTGGTCTGTGGCTGCTTTCATGCTCCAGTGAGAGAACTGAAGAGCTGCAACAGAGGCCATATGATCTGTAAAGCTTATGTTATTATTATATATTATATTATGTATGATAAATTATATAATATTATATTTCTAATGTAGTAGTATATTATTTATGATGTAATATATTAATTATATCATACATAATATTATATATTATCTGGCCCTGTACAGAAAAAGTCTGCCAATCCCCGGAATAGAGAAAAAAGAATAAACTTAACCAGTAACTGCATGCGTAGGCTCTAGTAATTTCCCCATGAAGGGAAGGAGACCACATCTGGAGCAAAAGTTGCAATTAGAGTCATCATCTCGTTGAGTTTACAGTAATCCAGTGGACTCTCTGAGATCCATTCATGTTCTACGCCAGTCAAACCAGAAAGTTACATGGAGACGCTAAACCACTATCTGCTTCCAACATCTAATTATGTCATTAGTCTTAGCAGTCTCCTCAGAAATGTTAGATTGGTTTGATTAACTCTTTCTGGGTAGGACCTAGAGGAAACCCTAGGATACCACCCTCCATGAAGATAAGGACAAATTCTCCTTAATTTAAATATACGTTCTCCCTGTCATTGACTTAGTACTCCAGAATCCATTCCCCAATAATATGCCAAAAATACTTTTGATACTATAAAATAAGGGGAGAAATTGACTCTTTTGTTCTATAAAGCCTCTTGCTTTGATATTTGACTTTGTAATTGCTCACTCCTCCCCCCACAAGGCATGTTGGCATTTTAATTATAGGTCTGTAGACAGTGAAGGATGTTGGGAGCTTGGAAATAAAGACTTGACATTTCCTTGTAGAGTAAGTCCTCAGAGAGGTTATTACAGGATTTTCAACTAAGGCAAGAACAACTTCTTCAGATAGTGGATGCTCATCAGGACATAGGCTGAGGCTTTTTGCTCTTTCTGTAGCTAAAATTCAGGAGAAGTTTCAAAAGCTGGCCTCCTTATAATGCTTCATGGACTCTTACGTATGGGCATGTGCTCTTTTGTGCACCCCTGCCCAGAAATTCAGTGGCAATTGGGGGATTGAAATAGCATGACGCCTCTGAATCCTTTCATACATCCCCATTTCTCTTCTCAGGGTTCCACATTTCTTATGTTCAGTGTTCTACCCATAGGCCGAGAACTCAACAGATCACGGCAAACTTCATAATTAACCATTGCATTTGGCTTGCAGTGATTTTGACCTTGCTGCAATGGATTATTTCAACATAGTTATATACAATCCCCTTTTTTCTGATCATGTCTTGAGCTGAGAATTTAGTGACTTGAGGTCATTATTTTCTTTATAAGCTATCCTTGATTGCTATTAGTAACCACCCCACCCCACAGTCCTTGTATGCTTCTTTCCATCTGTTCTATTCAATGGCAGTAGCTGCTTGGATTCCCCAAACTTGGTTGTTTCACCCCTGCATGCTCATTCTTGTAGAACTTTCTGCTCTCATCCCAACTTTCCAGACAATTAATCCCAGAATCCTTCCCTCTCCTCTTTCCTGGGATGTGGAATCACTCCAGTTTCTATTTCTGAACTAGTCAGGGTTATTAGACAGAAACAGACTGTTTTCATCAGGTTATATGAAACCTACAACAGACCTGCTGGCTTTCAAAAGAGACCTCAAAATACAGTGGTTCAAACAACATGACAGTCCAGGAGAATACAGGCAATCCAAGGTAATAGTTGGCTCGGCTCTATGATGTCGCCCAGGGAGCCTGGTTCTTTCTCTGGATTGTCCTGTCATCTCCTCAAATGTTGTTCCTATTCACTAAGTCAAAGCCAGCGTCCCAGTACCATACGCACATTCGGCCCATAAGAGGGAACACAAGGAAGAGAAATGCAAGCGAGTTCCTTTTGAAGAAGTGATATGGGAGTTATATACGTGACTTCTGCTCATGACCCCTGATGACAATTCAGTCACATGGCCATGCCTGGCTGTGAAGTAGACTGGAAATTTAAGGTTCCAGCCCTGTGGCCATTCGACCCATCCACCCCCGGCCGGAAGCTCAGGGGAGGAGGTCCTGTTACTAAAAGGAAAAGGGGGAAATTAGTACCGGGAAACAGTGACCCACCACACTGACTCTGGTCGATTTAAGTAGAAAAGAAATTTATTAAAAGGTGACCAAGGAGCTCACAGAAATACCAGGAAGTTTTGAGAAGGAGGCTCAGAAAACAAGAAGAAGAAAAGCAGTCCAGAACCAAAGAGAAAATCGTAATTTCAGGATTCTAAGTAGAGGGCACTGCTTCTGGTACCACTGGCCACTGGACCCCAGAGGTTGTACTCTTGCCACCAGCATAGGAAACCAGGTGGACCATGTGGTATGTGTGGAATGATACTGCTCAGATCTTCAAGAGAAGCTCCTATAGGAGCAGAGCTGACCGCAAGCCTCCAGCTGCTGGCCTGCCATCCCTGAAGCCATGCTTCCCAGGGCTGCTCTCCGGGATACTGGTGCTGGCCCATTCCAACCCAATGCAGCCTTCCTCGAAAGGGCAACTGTGGTCAGCTGAAAAACGGCCTCACAAAGAGGTCCACATCCTAACCCCCAGAACTAATGGGTGTCACTTTATATGGCAAAGGGGGCTGATGTAATATTGAGATGTGAGCTTATCCTGTATGATCTAGATGGGCCTGAGGTCAGCCACAAGGGTCCTCATAAAAAGAAAGCAGGAGATCAGAGTGGGGATTGGAGGGCTGTAGCCACAGGCCAAGGAATGTTGGCAATCTCTAGAAGTGGGAAGAGGCAAGGAACAGCTTCTCCCCTGGAGTCCTCAAGAGGAACCAGCCCTGTTGACATGTTGATTTAAGCCCTGTAAGACTCATTGCAGACTTCGGACCTCCAGAACTGCAAGACAATAAATTTGTGTGGCTTTAAGGCCCTGAGCTTCTGGTCCTTCGTTACAGCCATAAGAAATGAACAGAGCGACCTTTGCCTGGCTATTCTCTATTGGCCAGGCCAAGATCTTCTGAGTTGTGCTGCTGTCTGAGGCTCTTTTCCTCCTTCCTCCTTTCACAGCTCTCAGTCTTGCCTTTCTGTCTAATGGTTCTCCACTCCCACTCCCTCTTTATCCTCCAGCGCTGTTTTCCCTAATAAATCTCTTGCAGCTCTATCTCATCTAGACATCCGCTTCTTGGAGAACCTGCATCAACGACTGCTACCAGCCCCAGGAAACTGGAGGTTTAACTGTCCTCCACCCCACCTATCCCCATTCCCCAGAATGGATTATCTACTATGCCTCTTTTTTGACTCACTAGCTTCCAATTCATGGTACAGGGTAGGTGCCTGATTGATGAACCCCAGTCCCATTATCCCACTTCCAGTGTGGGGGGTTGGGAAAGCAAGTCTCTGATCTGCTTGACTGCCATAGGGGAGCAGGGCTTTAACTCTCAAGACTCTGAGCCTTCCCTGTTGGGGAAGTGGGTCCATGTCTTGCACAGTGCCCCAAATGGCAAATATCTATGACAGTATATCCCCTCCAAAAATCTAAACCCCATTCTGTGTGACGAGGAGATATCCAGGGTTCTTTCCCAAGAATTTCTGAGGATTTATGGGAGAAGCTCATGGCTTTTGCTTAGTTACTGCTATCAATCAACTCTTGTCATAGCTTAACCTCATCTCCCTGAGACCTGTCTGTCCTGTGTGGACACCAGCTCCTCACTTTATTCCAACAACACAGCTGACACCAGCCATAGGGTGTGACAAGAGTTTACTGAGCATCTGGGCACAACCTGAGAAGTCATACCACTGAAAATGGAGATACAAAACATGATATCATTGTTCCTATAGCCCATTGACCATAGCCTTGTCAAAGGGACCCTTACAGCTACACTCCGCTCTGAACTGCCCACCACTATTATGCTAAAGTCCACTTCTCCTCCCTTGGAACTGCCTTCATCCCCACTTTGCCCATCTCCGACCTGCCCTGGCCTGCTCCTCCCCTGAGGAAGCCTATTAGAGAAAAAAATCTATTCACAAAAACATCTCTGGAGAGCAGCTTAGCTTTTCTCTGTCTTTATCTTTCTCTTTCAGAATGGAAGCAGGGCCCTATCTTTGTTTAACCAAAAAAAGCTTATTACAGTGTTTTTCCAATCAAAAGGATGGTCTCGCTGAAGATGAATTCTGCCTCCACTCCTTGAGCAATAGGGACAAATTCTAGGTAGGTTTACAAATAGGGGCAAATTCTAGGTAGGGCAAATTCTAGGTAGTGTCCCTAAACTTACCTTACACTACCCCACCCCACCCCCAAACACACACACGCATGTACAGAGGTAGGTAGGAAGATGATACATGATGATAGATAGATATAGTAGATAGAAGATAGGTAAAAGAGAAGATAGATGGTAGATAGGATAGATTATAAATAGAAAGATAATAGAGAGATAGACAGGTAGATATAAATTGTGAGCTTCACTTCCTGAGGAGAACAATCTATTACCATACTGGCATGCCAGAACTCTCCAGCATTCCCACAACTGCCTCCAAATCAGCATTCCCGCGTGGCCTCTGCTCATAGGTCAGTGGCCCCACTACATGGCGGCACCCCTAGCAGAAGCTCACAGAGGCTCACACTTTCAGAGATGCAGTGCCTGCTGGCTGCCCAAGCTGCCCCGTATCAGTCACAGGGATGTGGTGTTTTAGGAGCCTTCACACTGTTCCTCCAGCTGACCCTCCCTGGCTCCAATCATCTCACCAGACAGCAGTGGTTGGGTATTTGACCATATAATGAATTGAGCTCCACCAAAACCCCTAATAGGGCATAAAAACCACTGAAGGAACATGCAGGTAGCTTTTAGGGACAAACTACTCCCAGTGGGTTAGGGGGAAGATAACTGCACCAGGAGACTTTGACCCTCTCCCTTGAATCTTCCCCCTTTGTTTAGAATACTTTACTTTCTGTCCTTATCACCCCTGGTCCGTCTCCCCTACCACAGACATAGACAAAGCATCATCCACAAAGCAGAAGAAAAGACCAATTAAAATTCCTCAGAGGTGACTAAAGAACTTGACCTGAATAGGGCTGTTCTTTTCTTTCACAAAACAAACTAACTAAATAAATAGAAACTTAAATCCCTTTCCCTTTCTTCCTTGGCCCAGGGAACACTGGATTCTTCCAAAGGACTTTGGTAAAAACAAAAGAAAACAGTAAAGGATATAATTTAAAAAATATCTAAAGGCCAGGGCACCTGGGTGGCTCAGTCAGTTGAGTGTCTGACTCTTGGTTTCTGCTCAGGTCATGATCTCATGGGTCGAGGGATCGAGCCCCTCGTTGGGCTCTGCACTCAGCAGAGAGTTTGCTTGAGATTCTCTCCCTCTGCCCCCATCCCTGCTCATATTCTCCCTCTCTAAAATAAATCTAAAAATCTTTAAAAAAAAATCTCTAAAGGTCTAATTTACAATGTAAATATTTCTGACAACTACATTCTGATAACAAATTGGTTGATCCAGGCTAGGATTTTCTTCCTTCTAGTTCTGCTTTTGTATTGTTGTTTTGTTTTTATGTTGGCATATGGACTTGGGCTTTTCTTCATTCCATCACACTCTATTCCACCAACAGACCAGCACCAATACAATAATGTTGCCTGTTAATACAAATAGCTGCCATTTATTTGATCATCTGCCACACCCGGGCACTTTATTTAAAAATTCTAATGAAAATAATAATATACAAAAAATAATAGATATTTGAGGAACATTTCCTACACACCAGGGTTTTTTTTTTTTTTAAGATTTTTTTATTTATTTATTTGAGAGAGAGCACATGAGAGGGGGGAGGGTCAGAGGGAGAAGCAGACTCCCCGCTGAGCAGGGAGCCCGATGCGGGACTCGATCCAGGGACTCCAGGATCATGACCTGAGCCGAAGGCAGTCACTTAACCAACTGAGCCATCCAGGCACCCAACACACCAGGTTTTATTCTCCTTGAACCCTCACAACTATCCTAAGAGGCAGGCATTATTGTCACCATTTTAGAGATAAGAAAAGTGAAGTCGATACCATTAATTTCACTTAGCAGGTGAGTGAAAGAGGCTTAGAGAGGTTAAATCACACAGTTATTAACTGACAGAGACAGGATTTGAGCCAAAGTATTGATTTTTAAAATCCACTTTTAAAAAAGGTATTCCGCTCCGCCCAACAAGTGAATACACCTCCTCACAACCAGAGAACTCCTCTTTTCCCAAAGCGACTTTTGGGAAAGTCTTGGATCGTTCATAAGGCAGAGATGTGATAAGACTAAGAACACTGCTGGGTTAAGACAGCCCCATTCAGGACCATGCTCTCCCCCCTCCCTTTTTTTTTTTTTTTTTTTTTAAGAAATGAATACACCTTAGGTTTACTTCCTTTTGTCCCCCTTAGTCCTCATCATCTACCAAACCCATCCCCCCACTCCCTCCCCTCTGGCAACCATCAGTCTGTCTCTATAGTTAAGAGTCTGTTTCCTGGTTTGCCTCCCTCTCGTTTTCTCCCCCTTTGCTCATTTGCTTTGTTTCTTAAATTCCACATATGAATGAAATCATATGGTATTTGTCTTTCTCTGACTGACATTTCACTGAGCATAATACTCCCTAGCTCCATCCATGTCATTGCAAATGGCAATATTTCATTCTTTTTGATGGCTGAGTAATATTCCATTTATATATACACGTATATATATATATCACATCTTCTTTTTTGTTGTTTTTTAAAGTTTTATTTATTTATTTGACAGAGAGAGCTCAAGTAGACAGAGCAGTAGACAGAGGGAGAGGGAGAAGCAGGCTCCCCACTGAGCAGGGAGCCCGATGTGGGGCTCGATCCCAGGACCCCGGGATCATGACCTGAGCCGAAGGCAGAGGCTTAACCAACTGAGCCACCCAGGCGCCCCTATATCACATCTTCTTTACCTATTTATCACTCGTGGTCACTATTTCCATAATTCAGCTACTGTAAATAATGCTGCTATAAACGTAGGGGTGCATCTCTTTGAATTAGTGTTTTTGTATCCTTTGGATAAATACCCAGTAGTGCAATTGCTGGATCATAGGGTAGTTCTATTTTTAACTTTCTGAAGAACCTCCATACTGTTTTCCACAGTGGCTGCACCAGTTTGCATTCCCACCAGCCGTGCCAGAGGGTCCCCCCTTCTTCACATCTTCGCCAACACCTGTTGTTTCTTCAGTTGTTGATGTTAGCCATTCTGACAGGTGTGAGGTGACATCTTATTGTAGTTTTGATATGCATGCCCCTGATAATGAGTGATGTTGAGCATCTTTTCATGTGCAGGACCATGTTCTTAACTAACTTCACTCATCTCCTGAAGAATTCTAATCAGTCTTTCCTCTCCCATTTTGGGTAATCCTTTCTCTTCTCTGGGAAAATTCCTGACTGACAAGCATAGGACATGATATTTAGCACAACATTGTTAGCAACATCACAGAGGCACAAGCAGGAAGCACAGCCTTCCTAGACTCCTCAGCACGGGCGTGGGCGCTCCCTGAGCACCCATGGCACCTCTTCCCTGATCGCAGAGTGAAAGGTGTACTAGCCCCATGTTGAAGACAGCAGTGCTGCCATCAGACAGATCTGCCTTCTGCCTTCTGCCTTCTGATTGTGTCTTGAGTTCTTCATTTGCACATGAGTGCAGACCTTCTTATAATTTGCGATGTGCACTAGAATCACCATCTGGAGGGTACCCACGTCGCAGCAGACCTGTAATTAATGGTAGCTGTTATTATAAACTGATTTCCAGGGGCTTGGAAGTTTGGCTACATCTTTATGTTAAGGTGAAATTACACATGGTGCTAATGAAACAGATCAATATTTTGCATTTAACTTTTGTGGATGGTTGAGAAGATGCATTCCTATGATTATTCTAAATTTTTTCTTTGGGCTGGATCTTTGCAGTACAACAGGAGGATAATAGACGAGGTGAGTTGCCAAAGCCTTCCCCTTACCTCCGTAGGCATATCATTAGATGGAATGGGGCTGACTTCAACCAGCTCTTCTCTATCCAGACTCTGAATTAGTGGCTAGGGCTAGAATTGACACGTAAGCCTTAACATTGAGGTGATTGTGCTGCTTTTGCTTTCTGCGACATTATTTCCGACTCTAAATTTAACAAGTCATTACTTCCTCTTTTGTTACATTGTAGTGTGAGTAATTTAATGCCATCAATATTCAAAATAAGCTGTACACACTCCTGGTGGCAGGCACAGAGATATGAGCTTCTTACACATTGTTTCCTTAATTCCTAGAACAACCCAACGAGCTGGAGACTTTGTCTCAGAGATAACTCAAGTTCAGAGAGTTTAAGTGACTTGCCTAAAGTCACTAAACTAGGAAGTAGCAGAACCAAGTTTGTCAAATTTCAGAATTGATGGAGGGAATTAAAACACTTCGTAAGTCTAATTTTCTTGGGGTTTTACTTTGTTTTGCTGAGTTTGGTCTGATTTAGGTTCTTCATCAGCCTAATAAGTTTTCACCTTCTGAGAGTCTTCCCTGTCCCTCTGAGCTCCCACAGTGTCCTTCACAGAAGCTGATTATAGCACTTAACACAGTGAGTAAAACCTATGGGTGTTTGCCTTCCGGCTTCTCCTTTTAGACAGAGCACCATGGGCAACATTGTCTTAGCTTCCACAGCACCTCACACAGTGTTTGGGACCAGAGCAGGGGCTCAGGGCAAATTCATGGGTGTGAGCTGACACACTGAAGCTATAGGTCAATATTAGAACTGAATACTTACGCTAAAGTGGAAGCCTTAAGGTACAGTAGACCAGTAATTCCCAAATTGTGTGTGTATGTGTATGAGAGAGAGAGTGTGTGTGAGAGTGTGTGTGAGAGTGTGTGTGTGTGAGCACGTGTGTATGTGTGGGTGATGACAGCATGTACCTCGAGTGCTCTCTGCACCCGTCATACTTTCAATCTCATATCACTAGGCCCATGGAATTTTCATTTCTCTCCTTGAACATCACACATTTCTCTGTCCCCTTAAAATAAAACCCCTCATTTGACCTGTCACTCTCTCTTCCTTATTTCCTTTACTTCACACAAGACATGAGCCCTAACCCCACTTTAATTAAACTCTGAATACACTGCCATTTGTTTCATGTTGGAAACAATAAGGAGGACCAGACAATATTGTTCATTCAAAATGAAGAGTCTAGCCCCATTGTTCTCTGAAAATAATAGCGTAACTAAGGTTATATAATGTTTACCATGTGCCAGGGACTGTTCTAAGCCCTTTACTTCCTTCACTAATTTATTCCTCACAACAATCCTGTGAGGTAGGTACTATTACCCTGATTCTAAGGCGAGGAAACTCCGGAGGATGAGGAAACTGAGGCATAGGCAGGGGGAGTAACTTGCCCTGGGGTCACAGAGCTTGTCAGTGGTGGAGTTAAATGGCAAAACCAGGCAGGCTGGCTCCAGAGTCTATGGCAGCCCACTACTGCTTACCACCATCCGGGCCTTTTATATCATTATCAAATGAAGTCCATGAGAGTGTTGACCTTATTTCAGTTGTCTAAGTTGGAATTACAGAATCTTCAAATTAGAAGGGACCTTGTAGTCCAACCTAACTCAATTTCCTACCCACTGCAAAATCCCTTCTGGAACTTTCCAGATGGATGAGTATTCATTCAACTCTGCTTAAGTACTCCCAGTGACAGGGAAGAAATACTGTAATACGAATGTGAAATATAAACTGTCCATGGATAAATTATTGCATAATAAAAACATGCCTAATGGCTACACTCCCCTAATATGTTCATTTGATAGGTTCTTTTTTTTTAATATGCAAACTTGTCTTGATAAAACTGTTTCTTAAAAAAAAACTTTTAGTATAATTTATCTTGAGATACCTAAGCTTTCCTTTTCTACCTCCTTATTAATGGGCTTATTTTCAAAAAGGAAAGTACAACAAAGATAATAGACAAAAAAAAATAGTCACATTTGCTCAAATTGTTGTTGTTTGGGGGTTAAAAATAAATGCTAACAGTGAGTGAGTGATCTTTTTAATATTTGCAGTTAATTTCCCACATATACTTTTAAAAACTACTATGGTATTGTTTTCTCCCACTATTTAAAAAATGTATTTGAAATGAACTACTGGAAAAGTTAAGACATTATAAATCATGCTAAATAGAACAATTTCTTTGATATTTAATCCCTAATTTTTTTTTAGGATTTTATTTATTTATTTGACAGAGCGAGAGATAGCGAGAGCAGGAACACAAGCAGGGGGAGTGGGAGAGGAAGAAGCAGGCTTCCTGCCAAGCAGGGAGCCTGATGTGGGACTCGATCTCAGGACCCTGGGATCATGACCTGAGCCGAAGACAGACACTTAACGACTGAGCCACCCAGGCGCCCTTAATCCCTAATTAAGATGAAAATATCCATTGCAGCTGTTCATTAGGTATGTTCTTAGTTTGTGTTTATGCCACAGCAGGGGAAGAAAACCCAGAATCCCAGAATATTGAAGAAATTTCTAAATGCTAGTGTTACACAAAACTTGCAAGTATGGTCCGTGGGAGACAATGGTGCCATCACATCCATGAGTGTGGGTTCTGGAGTTAGACTGCCTGCAGTCTCCATCCCCTTAGGATGCTGGGAATGTTCAATGTTCACAGAATAATGCCTAGCATTTCAGGTGCCCAATAAATGTTAATGATACTATTTTCCTATTGCAATGAGATCTTTTTAGAAATGTACGCATAGCTTGTGGGGTCAGGCTCAAAATCCTGGAGTCCAAAATTTTCTAACCATTTTCTCCAATTTATCAAAAAACTGAAGCCCATTGATAGCCCATGATTGACAGATCAAAGCACCAACAAGACAGACCAGAGCATAAGGAAGTACATGAGTGTTGTAGGGTAAGATGTGACCAAGACCCATGTCAGGTAAGATGTCAGCAGCTGGGGATACCCGGAAACCAGAGATTCACTCCTGGAGTCGTCGTGGGGGGGGGGGGGGGGGGATAGACACACAAATATTTCCCATGCCTAAGGTAGCTTGAAACTGAGCAATCTCTGCGTGAACTTCCTTGTCCCAGAGGAACGACCCAGACCAGGCTTCCAATAACCTGGATTTTCGTCCTGGATCTGCCCTCTGTCAAATTCAGGCAGGTCACTTAAATTTTCTGAGGCTCGGTTTTCTCATAATAGTATTTGTTTTCTGTCTACCTTAGGGTTATTGAGATACAGTATAGGAAAGTGTACTGAAACAAAGTCTCAGAGTACTATCTATACAAATGTCACATTTTATCACTATTACGCCTGTCTTCTAACACAATTACTTACTTCCCCTGGCTTAGCAAGCGGGGCTGGGAGGCAGGCTGAAGCAAACAAACTGGCCACATGTGATAAAAATGGGCAAGAACTTTCTTTTTTTCTCTTTTTTTTCTTTCTCTCTTTTTTATTTATCTATCTATCTATCTATTTATTTATTTATTTTTACCTCACAAGCCTAACTTGAGGCTGGACACAGCAAATACTAACAAAGCCTCACGCATTGATTTGAAAGGGTTCACTGTGCCTTGCATTCTTCAGAGAGAACTTAGCAGTTTGTCAGTGGGTGACATCAAATGCTCAGTTTAAAACATCATTCCAAGTAAAAAGAAATCAGTCCTAGAAACAACTCGAGTGGCAGAGTAAAAATAGGGCTGTTTCTACACATGCTTTAGTGCAAGGAAGCAATAGTACTGTTTACTATGTGGGTTCAATGGTGTGATCAAAGTGAATAGGCAATAAATATTATGTAATAATAGACTATTTGCCTTTCCTTGTTAGGCAACTCTCTAAAATCCTTCTATATTAAAGATTTAAATATAAAATTTTCCCTAAATAGAAAAATTTGCCCTATTATGTCATTTTTAGTGATTAAATGTGGCATTTCCTCCATCTTAATGAAATAATTATTGTCGTTCAACTGAGTGACTTTATCCATTAAAAGGAATAATGGGAGTGTGGTGGCATGGTCACAGAGTCCCTCAGAAAGTCATAGAATTTTAGAGCCAGAAAGGGCTTCACTAAAACCCTGTCTGGTACTCTCAGTATACATAGAAGTTTCCATCTAAAGAGTCAAAAAGCTAGTTTCTGGTGCCATCTGAGGCATTAAATAACTGTGTGACCCTGGATAAGTCATTCATATTTTTTTGTCTATGGTATGAACAAGGGACTTCCAATTTTATGATATTTTTAATTAAGTTTACTATCCTGGCATCTGTGTATCTATCTATCTATCTATAATATATATATCTATATTAAGCTAATAATATCTGTGTATATATATATAATATATATGTATATATATTAAGCTAATAATAATGTGTTCCAACAGAGTAAGGTTTCTTTCTATTTTTGACTGCAAATAGGGGAACTGGCTGTCTTTTCGTTTTCTCTGTTATTGGGAAAGATGGTTTTTCTTAATAGGCTGTAAATGCCCCGAAGGTGGGGTCTGGGGTTGATTACTGTGTGTCTCCCATGGTGCCTCAGACCAGCTAAGTACCACAGACAAGTGAAGAGCTGTAGAATTTCATTGTCGCTGTTTTACTATGTTTTGGATAAAAGTGTCCCGCTATGAAACACCATCGGGAAAAAAAATCCTAATGTAATGTGTGCTTCTAATAAAATGACTTTTAATTGTGTTGCCCAATGCCAATTTATTAATGCTTACCAGCACATGGCACACACACACACACACACACACACAGAGTTCATATATATTTTTGAAAAATGTATCTGAGGTTTTCCACCACCCCATGCTATTGGGTCGGTGCATTCCATTGTTGATTTTTACTCACAGCCATAGTTCCCAAAGCAACTTCTTCAGCAACATGAATGTGGACATGCCAGTTAGAAGGGATGATGTAAAGAGCCATTCAAAATACTCTGGACATCCTAGTTTATGAAGTGTAGCCCACAAAATGCCCAAGACATGACATGACAGACATTACAATTTCTCAAGGGAGTCCTAGCTAAACAAGTTTACAAACGGCGGACTGAAGATTCTCTGAATCTCAGCTACAAGACCAATTGTGTCATATTCTTGAGTTCTGTGCTCCCTGGAGCCTCTTCTAAAGATCCAACTGAGGGTCCCACTCCCAATTTTCTGATTGCTGTCATGCAGGTTCACCCATTCTTCCAGGAGTGTGTGGCAACATAAGGAGACCACGATGCTCAAGCTTCACAACACATGTGATTCATTTTCCTCCTGGAATGACTCAAGAAGAGATTTTTTAGAATTCAATCTGAGTCTCAGTAATTCAATTTGCAGAAAGGAGCGGGTGAAGTTTTAATTCTATCATAATTAGTTTCATGTGTGAATGTATTAAATAATTGTTTCTCTGGGAACTATATTAGGTAAATAGAGTAAGGGGACATGGTGGATAAGGACAACAAAAGAATCTCCCTGCAGCCCGGTGGCTGTTCCCCAGTGTAGAACCAGGAGTAGCTTCATGAAGGCAGATAGTTTGGGGCAAACCCAATCACTGGTCTCCATACTTGAACTTGAAAGTACGTCTATAGCCAGGATTTCTGTCTGTTCTTAAGCAAGCAAGAACTGGTTTTGCATACCCTACCCACATACATCTTTATGAAAATGTAACCTTTCCACTCACTTTCTGGGCTCTTCCACACGGAAGAAGTCAACTTTCTCCTGTTAGTACTTCAACCAGCTGTTGTAATACTTAGATTGAGTTGCAGTTGCTTTTCATGTGAGCCACATGGCCGTCCTCTCTTTGCTTCAAAAATTTGGCTGGTGCTTTCAGCAACCACTGGGAAGCTGGGAAAATATCGACACTACTTCTTCAAATTCTGACCCTTGAACAGGGAAGTAGAAGATTTTCTGTGGCCATGGCGAGGTTGTCTGGGTTATGTAATCTCGTCTTTGTCAATACAATGTATCCAGGGACAGCTAGAGCTTCTCTAGTTTATGAATAGCATTGACCATTATTTCCTAAAGAAAAATCCCCCAAGCCTTTCCCGAAACGTTAGTCTTGTGCTAACTAAGAGATTGGCTAAGAAAAGAGTGTGTGCGTGTGGTGGTGGGTGGGGGGCGGGGGCCGGCCGTTAGAATTCTGGTGAGCCTACTTTTGACTGTTTTTCATACTGGCTTTATTCTTTCCTTTGGGCGTTTTCCCAGCCACTTTTGGCCTTTGTTTATTTTAAAGGAGGCAAGGAAAGATCTATAAGAGCAAAAGAGAAATATAGTTGCCCACAAATGGAATGAATGTGCTTTCTTTCTCTCTGTTTTACACCAGGCCTGCTGGGTTTTGTTGGTGTTCGTTAGCAGGCATGAGAGCCCCTGCATTACCAAAAACAGAAACAAACAAAAAGCCTGGCACATTTTAAAGACAAAGAACAAACACTGATGGGAAAACATCTAGACACGTAGGCTGCCCCAAGCAAGTCTGACCTGACCCGTTATAATCGGTTATCAGGAGGAAAGTAATTATGAAGGTGGGGAAGGGGACAGCCACCTGCACTCCAGATCCTGATGGCAGCGTGTAGCCCAGGCCATCCTAAAGGCAGGTTATTTGATTTTCAGGAACCCCTGGGTAAAGCACATTGCAGGAAGTGCCCTTTGTCTTTGAGCAACACATATGCTACAGACGCGTTGCAGGCCTAGGCCAAGGGCCCTGCCGTTGTTGGTGAGAAGTCTTGCGGTGAAGGGCTGGGTGTGGCTTGAGGCGTGAGAGAAAGATAGTCCTACCCCACTGCGGGCCTCCCTTGTCCTTGTAGGTGCTGTAAATATGAGTCAGGCCCTGTACTGAATTTTTCACATAGATTATTTTTAATAATCCTTAGACATAAAGTGCTATTATTATTCTCATGAGAAAATGGAGGCTCAGAGAGCTAAAGTCACTTACTCACGTTACATGATGAGAAAGCAGAGTAAAATTCAATCCCATGGTTTTCTGACCAGAACACCCTGCTCTAACTCACAGCATTTGACTCTTGCTTACACCACTCGCAATTGGCGTCTGAGCCTCTTATTTACCTCTAGTTTCCTTATTTCTCTATCCCTCTATTTCTCTGTTGCCTATTTCTTAAAATTTCTACCCTGAGGGATGAGGGGTAGAGGAAGGAAAGGACCTGGTTCCCTCCGCCCCATTTGAATACCTATCTGGCTTTCCCACATTCAAGTTCATTTAGGTCTTAATCACCCCCAAGCAAGAATATTTCAATGTCATGATCTGCCACCGAATAAGGACTTTGTCCACAGCACTAAATACAGAAGTGATTACCCACATTAATCAAGATGTCCGAAGCCTTGACTGTGTAGAAAACGTCGGGAGAAAATGCTCCATTTGCCCTCTGCCCCCACCTCTCTTGGTACATGATGGGTCTTCATAAGGTGTCCTACTCAATTCTTCCCTTGATAGCCAAAGGGATGCTTTGGTCCAGATGGAAAATACAAGGAAGTGAGAGGTTTCCAGACAATTCTTTAATATAGACACAGCAATATATAAAGTGGAAGGATCTCTCTAGCAATTTGATGATACGCTTCAAGAATCTGAACAATATTTATGTTTCATCACTTACACACTGTCAGTGACAAGCAGTTCTGCATCTAGAAATTTATCCTAAATCAATAATCATAGACATGTGTAAATATTTGAATGCACAGAAATGTTCATCAGAGAACTGGATTATAATAGTGAAAACTTGGAATTAATCTAGGGCTCAGTGATAGAGGTTTGGTTAAGCATATGATGACACATCCATACATTATACTATTATGCAGTAATAACAAGGGGTTCTATAAAGAATATTTAATGATTTGAAGTAATGATCATGAAATATTAAGCAAATAAAAGTATTTCAAGAAAGTTTTGTTCAATGTAATATCTGCTAGTCACACATGGCCATTTAAATTTTAATTAGTTATAATTAAATAAAATTCAAAATCTAGTTCTTCAGTTGCATGAGGCATATTTCAAGTATTTAATAGCTATCATTTTGGACAGTGCAGATATAGAACATTTCCATCATTTGCAGAAAGTTCTGCTCAAATTGGAGGGCACTCATATAGAATATTATTTTATTTTCTTTCCAATGTATGTGTGTACATAAAAAAAAAAGGAAGAAAATAGGCCAAATTATAATTATGATGCTCTTTAGTTGGTGGGATGAGATAAGAGGTAGGCAAACTTGTTCTGTAAAGGGCCGGACAGTAAATATTTGGACTTTGTGGGCCATATAGTCTGTGTTACTGGCACTCAGCTCTGCTGTTATACCCAGAAAGCAACCATTAACAGCACATAAGTGAATGGACATGACTCTGTTCCAATAAAACATATACAAAAACAGGTCGTAGACTGCATTTGGCCCACAGGCCATAACTGGCTGACTGCTGGACCAGATGATTGGCAAGTTGGTTTTTTTCTTTTTTTTAATTTTTTTAAAAAAATTTATTTATTTATTTTTGAGAGAGAGAGAGAGAGAGAGAGTGTGTGCACGCAAGGTAGGGTGGAGGGGCAGAGGGAGAGGATCCCAAGCAGATTCCTGCTGAATTCGGAGCCTGCCTCTGGCCCAATCCCACCCCACCACTTCAAGATCGTGACCTGAGCTGAAATCAAGAGTCCATCATCTAACTGACTGAGCCACCCAGGCACCCCGTGAGGTGTTTTTTTTTTTTTTTTTCTATGCACATATTCATATTTGAATTTAAAAAATAATTTGTATATCTTCTATTGTAAAATAAAACTCATTGGAAAAATTGTATATATGTATGTATTATGTATATTCATACATTGTGAATACATTTGTGTATACATGTATATATACATTGTGTATACATATACATATATATACATTATGTATATATACATATAAATGTGTATACATTTATGTACCAGACCTGAAAGTCTGGGTATATATACATGGAATTCTTTGCAAAGTAATGATGATTAAGTTATTCAAACTCTCCTACACCCACGATTCCACATAACTCCTTCCCACTCCTGCCACCAAGTCTGTCGTAGCGCTCCCACTTTCCATTTCCTACTACACAAAGAACACCTGCACTAACGATCCCCAAGATGTTACTCCTCTTGATTTGTTAATTTAACTTCTCCAGAGGACAGCACCTGCGTGTTTGCCTCTGAACTTACCAAGAAGGAAACAGTCCCTTGGAGAAGGCAACGGTCCCTTGGAGAAGGCAACAGTGGCCCCATTCACCTTACCTGTTGCCAGCAAAGTGTATACACAAGAGTATTTTCAGGGCACATTTCATGATGGTAAGGGTGGTGATGACCTTGCCGACCACAACAATGTGTAACAAAGATGCCAGTGAATCTCTAAATAAACGGAGAGCTCCAATGGGCCCTTTCAGTCAGCACATTTGATGAGCACTCTGCACAGGCTGCTGATACTCTCGAAGGGGAACTGGACTGAGAGGCCCCTGATGGGTCCAGTCCCTGGTCTGAAGTCTCACCTGCAGAAGGAGAGGTTTCCACTCATTTCCTGGTTTTCAAACTGTGCTTCTTGGGTCCTGGGAGAAGAGTGAGCTGTGAATTTTAGGGTCCAGACCCTCACTCTGTTTCTACTTCCCCAGATACATCTGCTCTACAAAGGGGGTTCTGAGTTTAATTTTAACCTAGCAAAGGTTTCTGCCATGGCTGCTTTGCAGCGGGGATATGGAAGGGGTAAAAAAACCATTGGCTAAAGAGTTATCACAAACTGGTAGGCCATGAATTCTAGCCGTGTTTTGTTGGTTCCAAATGGTGTTGTAAAATTTGGAATTAGAATCAATCTTTAAAAATCATAAAAATTCACGTTAAAAAATGTGTCTCAAGCTCCTCTTAAAAAAATCAGAGAATCTGGCAACATTCACCTCCCAGTCCATCCTGGCAACAATGAGCTGGGACAGAATATGTCCTCTCCGTCACCCTGTCCCCACCACACTCTCTCACATGACTCCCAGCCCTCTCTGTTCTTCACTTTACCCGCCTTGATCTTTTTTTTTTTTTTAAAGATTTTATTTATTTATTTGACAGAGAGAGACACAGCGAGAGAGGGAACACAAGGAGGGGGGAGTGGGAGAGGAAGAAGCAGGCTTCCTGCAGATCAGGGAGCCTGATGCGGGGCTCGATCCCAGGACGCTGGGATCATGACCTGAGCCGAAGGCAGACGCTTAACCGACTGAGCCACCCAGGCGCCCCTACCCGCCTTGATCTTGCAACCATTTGAGTTCAAGACCCTGAGGCTAGAGAATGGTTGAGACCCTTGCCTGTTCCCACAGTCTATTGGATTTCCATTACATTTACATCAATTAGTACTAAAATTAAAGCTAAAATCCTTCCCTTAAAGTCACCCTGGGTTTATGAACATCCTAGACACAACCATTCTGCCCATGATAAGTGCTGGGGTCAAGAGCTATTTTTCTTATGAACAAAGAAGGTGTGTGAAACCGCCCAGCCAAGCAAACAAGTTTTTCTTCTAACAAGAGCCATGTCCAGCCGCATGGGAATCACCAGAGTGGTTCTCCAAATCTTTTTTGTTCCTTCTTCACTTCTGAGAAGAGGGTAAGATTGTACTTTCTGATCTCCTAGAAGTAGTCCTAGCCAGGAAGTTGTGAGCACAAGTGAACATAGGTCACATCTGGACCTCAGCATTGCATGTGATCGGAAACCCTGGGTTCTTAACTTCCTCTAGAACAGAAATCAGCAAAGTTCAAGATAGTACAGTGATATCTTGATAGTCACTGGCAACCTCGGACCTCATTCCCTAAGTAACTGGTGAACGGAGATCTTTACCAGCTCGTGGTAGACATCTACCATGAGCAAGAAAGAAAGCGGTGTTGTTTTAGCCCTTGAGACGAGGGCTTCTCTGTTAACTGCCACATAACCTGCTCTGTCCCAACTGCTGAGGTGTCCTGACTACAGATACCTTTCTCAAGCCCCCAGGATCTACCCTCCCAACTCCATTCTGCTCTCTCCAGCCATAACTCTTCTTTCTGTGAAGTCCCTTCTCCCTGAATCTAAGCGTCAAGTTGGAATATTATTAAGCAGCACCTGCTGTCATTCCCTCATTTCTCCGCACTACTCTACACTTGATCTTTACTACCCTCTCCCCCCTGTTATATAATAGATTGGAGGTCACATGTGTTTCCTACTTTGAATAATTCATCCCTGAAGAATCTCAGTAGTTCTGGGAGAACATTTATTTCCTTCATTTTAATATTTTATCATTTTTGTCCTAAATGTATGACCTTAACTGGTTGCCATGCATTTCATTTCTTCTTGCCTTAAATATTTTAAAAGTTTCAAAGTACAAACATTACTCATAGAAGGCGTAACAAAAAATGCTCAGTTTTAGTTCTGTATTATTTAATTATAACTGGATGTCATTAAAATGATTATTTTTCCCCTTCTGATATCTTCCATTCTGTTCATCCGTCTTGGAATATTTCAGTGCTTGGCATTTGCCCACAGTCCCTACAGCTGGAAGGTGGACTGTGTGGCATTAAGACTTCTGGGTATTTTCCCATGTTAGAATACCAAGGTTTCCCCAGATTTCGTACTTTTGCTGGGGGCTCAGTATTCGTGGTAGTAAAGCACAGGCTGAAGAAAGTTTAAACAAGGGGGATAAGGTTTTCTTCATCTGTTTTCACTGCAGAGGGTATTAGACTAGGTCTTTTTTTTAATGTAACAGCTTTATTGAAATGTAAGTCAGACACAAAGAACTGCACATATTTAATGCATACAATCTGATGGTTTGGACATATGCCAACCCCTGTGATACCATCACTACGTCAAAGTGACAGACATATCTGATACCTCCCAGAGTTTCAGTGTATCCCTTTTTTGAGGGGTGGAGGGTAAGAATACTTCATGTGAGATCTACCCTCTTAAGAAATTTTGAAGTGCACTGGGGGCGCCTGGGTGGCTCAGTCGTTTAAGTGTCTGCCTTTGGCTCAGGTCATGATCCCGGGGTCCTGGGATGGAGCCCCGCGTCAGGCTCCCTGCTCAGTGGGGAGCCTGCTTCTCCCCCTCCCTGCCGCTCCCCCCTGCTCGTGCTCTCTCTCTCTCTCTCTCAAATAAATAAAATCTTTAAAAAAAAAAAGAAATTTTGAAGTGCACAACACCGTATTATTTACTATAGACACTATGTTGTACAACAGATCTCTAGAACCTATTCATCTAACATAACTGAAAACTTAGACCCTTTGAATAACAACTCCCCAGTGCCTTTTTTAATGATAATAAGAACTAACATATATTTCACAGTCAACCATATGTCAGGCAAGAGTCTAAGGGCTTTATGTTAACTATCATCACATCTCGGGGGTCGGGAGGGGAGGCCCTCTTTAGTCACCAATTCACAGATAAGGAAACTGAGGGGGTAATTTATCAGTGATTCAGTTTACCCAACCCGTCAAGCTGCAGGGAGGTCCTGGCTGACATACAGGATGCACAGAGTTAAAGAGGAGTGAGCTATGGTAGAGGGAATGCCTCACCAAACTTCATGTTCTTAATTTCTTTTTATTTATTTTGTTTTATTGTGATAAGAACACTCAACATGAGATCTATCCCCTTAACAATTTTTGAGTATACGATACAGTATTGCTGACTATAGGTACAATATTGTACAACAGATCTCCTGAACTTCTTCATTTTGCCTAACTGAAACTGTATGCCCATTGATCAGTAACTCCCCACATCCGTCCTCCCCAGCGCCTGACAACCACCACCCCCTTCTTTGAGTCTATGAACTTTATATTCTTTTACATACCTCATACAAGAGGAATCATGCAGTATTTGTCTTTCTGTGATTGACTTATTTAAGTTAGCATAATGGCCTCAAGGGTCATCCATGTTGTTTGCAGATTGACCTTGAATAGCTATGACCACTCCCATGTTCGCTGCAGCTTGATTCACCATAGTGAAAACGTGGAAACAACGTAAATATCCATGACAGATGAATGGATAAAGAAAATGTGGTGTGTACATACAATGGAATACTATTTGGTCTCATAAAGCAAGGAACTTCCAAGTTCATTAATTTTATTGTGTAACCATTGACTTTTATACCTTGTTAAGGTAAGTGTGGTGTGATGGGTCTGCCTCTCTATAGCCCAGTGTCAAATCTAAATGACTGCAGTAAATAAATACCACAATTCTCAACATCACACTGTCTCATGGTTCCTACTTCTATCTTTACCCCAAAATTCAAACATGCCAGCCAGACACAAGGCCTAATCCCTTCATGGTTTTCCCTAAGAACTCTGGATCCATTTACACCAAGCATATGGCATGTTGGGTAACAATGTCGATTTGGTGGGCCACAGGAGAAGGTACAGTGAGCACTGCGTCACTTCCTGTCACCACACCAGCACTTCCTTCTTTCCCTTCATGCCTTTCCCACCCGTCCACCCCCACCTCACCTCACCTCACCTCACCTCACCTCACCTCCCAACACAGGGAGCCCCAGAGCAAGTGGTCCAGTCCCTGCTTGGTGAAAGCCCCTCAGATATTGGATTCTCATACCAGGTGCCACAGAAATAACAGCCCTCTGTATCATCATACTCAGTAACCGACTTTTTTTTTTTTTAACTGAGTTATCATTGAATCTCGCCTGCTGAGGCAAGACCTAAGAATTCCATGTCTGCCCTTGGTGAATTTAAAGAAGATCTCTAAAATAGGGATTTTAGGGCGCCTGGGTGGCTCAGTGGGTTAAGCGACTGCCTTCGGCTCAGGTCATGATCCTGGAGTCCCGGGTTCGAGTCCCGCATCGGGCTCCCTGCTCGGCGGGGAGTCTGCTTCTCCCTCTGACCCTCCCCCCTCTCATGTGCTCTCTCTCTCTCATTCTCTCTGTCTCAAATAAATAAATAAATAAAATCTTAAAAAAAAAAATAAAATAGGGATTTTACTCAAACTTAACATCTAAAAATCTGAAGATAATGAAGTACCAATACTCAGTTGTGGTGAGCTTTTGTAGAGACCAAAAAGATGACAATACTAAAACCAGGGAGGTTCTAAGGCCTAGACTACTGAAACGTTGTATCAACTAGCATCCTGAGTAGGACACAACCAAACAGATGCTCCTCCCAACACGCCACAGACATCTCTGACTGCTTAGGGCTCTAACTTCAGAGGAAAGAATCAGCAGTTAATTTCCTGAAGCCAGGGGAGCATTTCCCTTTAAGTTCCTTTATATTTCCTCTTCATTCCTTGACTGTGTAAATCTCTTATCTCCATTTCTTCTTTATTCCAAGGCTGTTAGATCGTTTCCTTTTCCCGCCATTTCTAACGTTTGAGCCAGAGCCGCTGACTTCCCTGCTCTCTGAGTTCCCACCAGAAGCCATTAATCTATAGGTTAAGTGCAATCGGCTTCTTTCCGGTGTTATGGCGTAGTTGGAATGTGGCTACAGCTCTGTGTAGTACAATAAATGGATCACAGCACAGCCATCCAGTCATTCTTGCTCTCCGCTGGCTGGTTTAAAAATTGGCAAGGCTGTACTGATTGAGGAGATTGAAGGCAATGAGCTGAATCGACAAGTTTTACCGCACTGTAGTGTGAGTCAAATGCCTAAACATGGCCTGCACCTTCTTTCCTTTCTTTATAGCCTTCCTTAACATCTGTATATAAAGCCAACTCCTCTGTTGCTTGACTTCATGCCTCACTACTTCACTTACTACCTCCTTAAAAATGCTCTGTTATATCCTAAACACAATTTTTTTCTATCATTGCTTACATCCCTTAAAACATGCCCTTTACAGAGTGGACATACAAATCCAAAGTAACACTAGAAAAAAACTGTAATTTCAATTTAGCATTGTTTGTGTGAGCTGGGTAGTAAAACATCAGGCATAGTGTGGGGACCTCCCATATAAATAATAATATCAAATCATACTCTTCTAATGCTCTATTTTTCAAGTGTCTACTTGGCTCACAGTTTCATTTTGGTGACATCCACCCTAGCTTTGGCGATTTGACCTTGAACCACGGTTGCTCTGTCGTCATGTAGTGATCCCAGCTCATGACTTGGTCTGACCTTGGTTTGTGTTCAGTGACCTTCCTCAATGTCTGCTAGTCCTGCTGGTCCACTTGCTCTCCAGGCCTCTGTCTTGCCACACCAGCTATTGGAGAGTAAAAAAAGCCGGTGAACATACCCACGCTATTTTCCGTTCACTTAACTACCTATGCCTGTGCAAAATGTTTGTTTAAGAATAATCTCATTTTAAAACAATGTTTAAAATCACTTTTACCAAAACAGAGCTTAATTGCTCTACAGTGCCATCTAGTGACTCTGAATGTTGCACCACCATGGCAATCCATCATTAACCCATTAGAGACAGTGTTTCCCTCGAGGATTTTAGGCCCTAAATGGACAGATCTTATACATTTTCACAAGTTCCCACTATGCTTAATAAATAGAGCATATCTGACTGCAGTCAAAGGAAGTAAACTTAGTCTCATATCGACAGTACTTTTTATTTTAAAAATTTATTAAAATTCTTCATCCTTGGGATGCCTCAGTGGCTCAGTTGGTTAAGCATCTGCCTTCAGCTCAGGTCACCCAGGGTCCTGGGATGGAGACCTGCAGCGGGCTCCCTGCTCAGTGGGGAGCCTCCTCCTGCCTCTGCGTGCCACTCTCCTTGCTTGCTCTCTCTCTCTCTCTCTGGCAAATGAATAAATAAAATCTTTAAAAATATATAAATAAAATTCTTCCTTCTTACTGATCTTTTCCTTTCAAAATGAGCATAATTTCAGGGATTTCCTGGTTTTCACAACAAATTATACATATCGCTTACAAGTGTTTACTATGTACCAGGCACTGGCCTAAGTACTTTAGCACATGCCAATTGATTTTCACAGTGACCATATGAAATAGTTGGTATTTGTATCCACATTTTGCATTATGGAAAAACAAGGCACCAAGAGTGCCTAAAGTTACACATGCTAGTAAATACTTACCTTTATGAGTATGTGTTCCTTTTATTTTATTCATTCTCTTTTGCGAAGCTTATTTCCAGGAAATAAGAGAGGTTGATAGGAAGGCTACTAAGTTTTTTAGTGCTTCCTGAAATTAAACACTATTGGCCTAACAAGACACATGACCTCTCTGGTCAGTCTGGAGAGAATGAGAGTTTCTTCTATAGGCGTGAGAGATATTTCATAACTTGGAACTAAAGTCATCTCTGACCTGAGACTCTGGTCTGGACGAGCTATCGATCCATAGTTGTCATCCAAAGATCATAATGTATGGGGGGAACATACCTACTGAAAATCAAGTGACCATAATCTTGGGAACACCCAAGATTAACCAATGTAATAAGATTATACTATGAGGGAGACAGGCCATGAAAGTGATAGAAACCTGAGAAAACATAAACCAGTTTGACTGTATTACACCCTGCCCAAATAACAAGAAGATGGCCATCACAGAACTTGGGAAACAGGACAATGGTTAGATCATGTTTAATCAGATCTACCCAAGACTTACGAGTCTGGAACCCATAGACATTTTTCTCAGACAGAAAGGTATGTACTGTTTTGGGACAGGGAGAATTTATTGGATTTTTCATGGCCTGAATGACATATTTTTCAAAACTGTTTACCTTTCTTTAAACTCATTTCATGTGGACTGACTTGGCAAGTGTGCCAGTTATCAATTTATTGTCTCTCAGTTCTAAATCCACCCTTAATTACCTACTCTATGAGAATGGAGAGGGACCCTATAATAATATTTTTCCTTTTCCATCTGGCATGATGTTATGTATGTCTGTAGAAGGAGCAGGAGAAACACCAGAGGAGGAAGGGGTTTCTCTTCCAGGTTCTGGTCCGCTCTCTGCCTCACATTCCTTCCCTCTGTGTTACCTCTCCACTGCCAAGCTTCAGCAGCCAACAGCACCCAGTTGGCCAACAGCTTCTTCCTGCACCTCCCTGAGTGACTGTACAGTCAATTTTAAGGTGGGGTGCCTCCCTATGGATGGCTTCCCCAACACCTCAGAGAGTGTTTCCAGCAAGTTCTACTTGCAAGACATCTCAGTGACTTCTCAGTCATCCAGTGAGCCATGGCTGCACCTTTCCAATGAAGTCTATTTCCTTCTGGGCGCTCTATCTCAGCCCCAGGGCTCGTGGCTGCTCCTTATACCTGCTATTCCTCCTATAGCCTTCGAATTATTTGTATTTTTTATGAGCTAATTCCTTATCACTCCAATTCTCTGTTATAGTTAATAATTCTTTACATTAAATGTTCCCTGTTTGAATTACTATGGGTTGTTTTTCTTTCTCTCTCTCTCTCTCGATTGGACCCTGGCTGATAGAGCAAGCATCTTGGTAAAATTCACTTAACTTTCCGGAAATGGAAATTCCTTAAAAGAAGTGGTCCCTGAATATGGAGCACAAATAACCTATTTACGATATAGTAATACCATTATAATAAAGAAATTGGAATATTGGTTTAACATCAATCCCTTGTGAGTTTATTTGCTGTTACCCTTGAGCCCAATCAAATCTGGTTGTGTAAATAGACCTGATTCTAGATCTGAAAATCGGAGTACAGATGTGAGACAGTGGACTTCACCATGATACCAACACTGTGTTGGTAGCCATCTGGCTTCTTCCTATAACACCTCTATTTCAGCTTTCAAAATTACAATGCTTAGTGCTACTTTGCTATATCCAGAAAGACATAAATTTGCCAAAATGGAAAAATGTAATGATCCAGGAAAGAACCTTATCTTCTGGTTCATTTGTGGTCATCAGTAGAGGTTAGGATAACATGGTGGTTACTGACAATGAACTTGACCTACTAATGGGTCACAAGCCAGTAGCCATCAATGTACCATGAAAACAAGCAGTGGACCTCTCTGAATGCTCACTATTCCATTATATAGACTAGAATAATTTTTCTGCACAAGGCAGTAATACTATCTTATTACTCAATCTCTAAAGACTTACCAAATTTGAATGTTAAAGAGGAAAATATTAAATGTTGGTCAAAAGACATTTCTACTTTCAATTTGCAGTGTAAACTTGTCCTTAATCTGTTTTGCTACTTTCAAATGAGGGAGTTCAAAATAGACCTTGACCATATTAGGTCAAGAACTTGATCTCCTAATCACATTTTTAAACAACTGCCCTGCATTGCTTACAGATTTGAAGCAAAGCATTTGGAATAATATTTTGTTCTACCAAAATTAAAGAATTTAATCACACACAAATACAGTGACAAAGGAGAAGAACATTAATCCATGGAAAGGAACGATTTCTTTCTGCTCCTCTTTCTTATGTACCACCCATCATTGCTAAAAGAATCACACAACTTTAAAGCCAAAAAGAACTCATGAATTCACCTTTGATTTCATGCATAAAGAGAAGGACCCTTGGGGGTTCACCCACTTTACACTTCCAACCAAAGCAATGAGATTCAAGGTACTCTTCAAAACTGTCCAGTATTTTTTCTTCTCTACCCCCTCAGTAAGCTCATTCTCAGAGTGGCAAAAACTGTGTCTACTAATGGAAAGATGGGGTTCTTCATTAGATACATGTTATCATCCCAACACTAATTCTTGTTGCCTTATCTTTATAAATACAGGAAACTACTCAACACACATCAAGTTCTGATTGATCTACTCTTAAAATTAGATTTGGCTGTTTATCACATCTATTTGCTACTCAAGTTCAATCTTTTGGGTGTTGGTTCTTATTAGTTTCATTCTCTTTATTCCTATGTTCTTGGGAGGTATCCTACTGAAATAGTCCTGTATGTGATCTACATTATGGACTTTGATTCTTCATAATTGGAGTTGGATTGTAGGGCATTTGTAGAGACTAGGGACTCTTCTGTGCCATTAGGGGTCTTTTCTGTCCCTTACTTTGACATCTCCTTTCCGGGCCTGCATGCACACATGGCTATTCACATGAATGGCAGTCTCTAGGTTTGTGCAGGGACAATATACGTGGCAATCCTTGGTGATCTAGCCCCCTTCCCCTATTCTCTCCACCCCTTCCTCCTCTATGGACTCAGATTAGTTATAAGAAGCTCTAAGCTTCAGTCTGGAGATACACAACGTAGAACTGAAGGCAACCATTTTGGTCACTTGATTTTCAGGAGGCATTTTACAAGATCCCCAAAGTAACAGAGACCTGTTAGTTGCTCAATCACTTCCTTTAATCACTTCTTTAGTAACTCTTATTGCTGCTGATATTTTGACTTCCACATTTTTCTTTAATAAATTCTCTAGCATGAAAAAAAAGAACAAAAAGGAGTATGCACTTGAATCTATTATCTTTTCTGCTAGTTCTAATGGCAATTGAAAAAGATTGAAACTATTGATTCAGATAAAGTTTCTGGATTTGCCTGAGCTCTCTGATATATCTCCATAGCAAGGATAATTGAAAGCTGACCATACAAAACTGTCCTCATTATATTGCTGTGAAAGCCTACATAAAAATGAATGCATACACCATAAGAATTCAACCAGCAAGCACTTTTCTTAACATGAAAAGTTTAACTGATTTCCAGTTTCACTGTGATATAAGCCTTTGGAGCCCATAAGTCAAGAGATGCTTCATGATTACATGAAATTAAACAGCTTTCCCACCTTCCAAAATTTAGCCTCTCCTCTAAAGCACTTGTGAAACATTGCTCACACGTATATGTATGCACATACACATTTGAACACCTGAGACAAGGCAGGTGGTTAAGAGAAAAGGCAGGCCAGGGAAAGGTAAATAGAAAGAGTATGCTGTCCCGTTGCAGCCCTGTCCCCACCCAGAGCCTTTTTCTAATTTGCACAAAATCATGGAGTTTGAACCAATATATACCAAACAGTACTTTGCAAGAAAGGGATCTAGCATTTGTTTTGTATACCATGTGTCAGGTCTTTTAAATGAGCTCCATTAAATTTCACAATATTCCCAAGAGGTGGGTGTATATATAGGGGAGGGGAGCAGTTTAGTGAGATTAAATAACCTGCCCACAGACCTACAGCTAGTGTATAATGCGAAATAAATTGGAACCTAGATCTCTCTAACCCTCAGACCCATTCCCCTTTTTAAATATTTGTTTGTGGTTTTATTATGAAAATTATAAACATAAAAATAGAGATAATATATCAAATTACCACATACCCACTACCCATTTAATAAATGTTATTATTTTACCATATTTACCTCTGATTCATTTAAGAATAAAATGTTATAGAAAAAATTAAGTAGCCTATTCAATTCCTGCTTCTTCCCTCTCTAAAATCAACCACTAGCCTAAAATTGGGGTGCATCTTTCCCATCCATGCTGTCATATTTTTTATATATAGTTAATCCTTATAAATATATCCAGAAGAAAATATGGTATGCTGCCTATTTCACCCTCTTACATTAATGGCATTATGATGTGTGTGTACCTCTTGTGGCTTGGTTTTTATACTCACAGTTATATTTATAAAATTTATTTATGTTGATAGACCCACAACATGTAGCTCTCATTTACCCTTTTTAACTATTTATTATTTTATTACTTAGTTATTCAACACTTCATTGCTCCATTTCTTAATGGTGGCTATTTAGATTTTTCTAAATGTTGCTATTATAAATAATATATAATTATATATATATAATATTTTAAATAATAGCAGTGATTATTCTTTCTACATATCCCCTTGTGCACAGGTGTGAAGGTTGCTCTAGGAAATGTTTCTAGAAGTGAAATTTCTAGGTCTTAGGAAATGTGCATCATCAGATTTTTAATATTACCAAGTTGTTTCCCATAACGGACTGACTTCTATCTCACCAGCAGCAAAGGTAGTTCTCATGACCTCCAAACCTCACCAGCATTTGGCCTGTCCATGCCCTTGACCTTGTGCCAAGCCGAGGGCTCTGATTCCTTGACTGACATCCCCAAGTCAAGATACGCATGAATTTTACTACATAAAATTATTCAGCTCACACACCTGTGAGAGGTATTTTGAAGGATTTGTGTGTCCAGCCTTTCACATACACCAATCCTTCACGTTTGAACTCCTTTAAAATAAAAAATACAAACCACATAACTTGATAGGCATTTGGCTACCAGATATATCTCTTTAGAATTGTTATCATACATTTTTAACTGGGGAGGTTTAAAACTGTGATTATCTCTATTTGTTATCTAATTAACTTTTCCTTTCAAACAGGGATTTTTTTTTTTTTTTCACTCCAGTCTTTCTCAGACATGGTCTGCAAAAGCAACTTGGAAATATTTTCTCTGGAGGAGAAAGGTGGTTCTCCAATACTCAGTCATTAGAATATTCCAAATGACCGATGAGAAAACCTCCCTAAACCTGAGGGAGGGTTTGTAACTGGCCCTCTAATCTAATGCATCATTACTGGAAAGAGAACTTTTCCTGGGGGTCCTCCTGGTTCTTACCCATCCAATCCAATCTAGCACGCACATCAACCAGGGTCCTTTCTGTGCTATCATTTCAAGCTAGCTCATGCACAACAGTTCTCTCTACCATTACAATTGCCCCTTATTTAACTGCACATTCAAAGCCTTTAATCCCGGGGTCAAAACCCACGCAGTCTGGATTTCCGGAGAGGTCTCACTGATACCATGTCCTGGAATCCGTGCTATCTAAACCAACAACACCACAGATCATTACAGGAGCTCAAGGCAATTAACCTTACCTGCCACTCCAGCTGCACTCCTTCAAATGAGTTTAGTGATACTCGATGGCACAACCTGCTACAGTTTGAGAGGTCACAGTGGAAAAATAACCAGTTTGGTCACAAGGTGCGAAGGACCCAGATACTCCGGCTTTTAAAAATCCTATTTGGCCTTGGCCAAGACCTAGAGTAGGATAGAAAAGGATCTTGTGGGAAAGCAGGACAGGTTGCCCTCTATTTAGATACAATAACAACAAAAGAGTGTAAACTAAGAAGACAGGTCTTATTTTCACCTGTCTCTGCAATGACAGAGGCTCACAAAGCCTCTCATTTGGTTGGCCTGGGCCTTCATTAACGCATTGGCCCTGCAGTTCTCCCAGGGTGGTCCATGGAGTCCTGCCCCCCAATCCTCGCTCCCCAGGAACCTCCAGGGAGCCTATGAAGTCAGAACTCCTCTTATAATAGCAGAGTGTTATTTGCCTTTGTCACTGTGTTGGAGTCTGCACTGAGGGCGTTCAGGCGATGGAAGACGGAGCTGCACCAGGCCCCCCCGCACGTCAAGGCTACAACTCTAGACCACCCTGGTTGTCATTCATTCATTCTGCACTGTCCCCACTCACTGGGGCAGAAGACACCAGTTTCACTTAAGAATGTCCTTGAGGAGACAGCAAAAATGATCAATTTTAGTACGTCTAGATCCTTCTTTACAGGTCTTGAAAATATTCTTCATGAAGAAGTGACAAGTATGGGCGCCTGGGTGGCTCAGTTGGTTAAGCGACTGCCTTCAGCTCAGGTCATGATCCCAGGGTCCTGGGATCGAGTCCCACATCGGGCTCCCTGCTCTGCGGGAAGCCTGCTTCTCCCTCTCCCACTCCCCCTGCTTGTGTTCCCTCTCTCACTGTGTCTCTCTCTGTCAAATAAATAAATAAAATCTTTTAAAAAAAAAAAAAAAAAAGAAGTGACAAGTACCCATAAAGCGCTTATGCGGCACTCCCAAATACGGTGATGGTCTCAAAAAAAAATTAAAAAAAAAAAAAAAAAAACCTACCAAAATGTTCAAACACAGCTGAACAGGTCGCTTTTTTAATAGAACATCATTTTTGAAAAAAATTATTCTCAAACTGTAGTTTTTCCTATTGATGTCTTTGGTAGACATTCCAATTTTTTTAAAGACATTCTTTTTTTAAAAAAAAGATTTTGTTGGGCGCCTGGGTGGCTCAGTTGGTTAAGCGACTGCCTTCGGCTCAGGTCATGATCCTGGAGTCCCTGGATCGAGTCCCGCATCGGGCTCCCTGCTCGGCGGGGAGCCTGCTTCTGCCTCTGACCCTCCCCCCTCTCATGTGCTCTCTCTCTCTCATTCTCTCTGTCTCAAATAAATAAATAAAATCTTTAAAAAAAAAAAGATTTTGTTTACTTATTTATTTGAGAGAGAGAGAGAGAGGCAGGCTCTCTGCTGAGTGGGGAGCCTGATGTGGGGCTTGATCCCAGGACCCGGGGATCATGACCTGAGCTAAAAGCAGATGCTTAACCACTGAGCCACCCAGGCGCCCCTAGACTTTCCTTTTTTTAAAAAAAAGTGAATGAAATGATCCTGTCATTTGAAGGAAAACAACTGAGAGTTTTTGTTACCAATGATACCAATTTGAGCTTTCAAATGAATATTAGAATTTCTGAAAATCTATATTTGCCACCGTCAGCCTGACACCTTCCTAACACTTAAAGAACTTTTAAATGAGTTTGATGGTGACATTAATGAACGTGGTTCTGATATCATATAGTGAGTTGTGTCAACACTTGGAGGATCTTTATACTTCAGTAAACCAATATTTTCCAAATAGCCAATGCCTGTTGCAAAATCATTTTTAAATCTATTTTACTACAACACAACAGGAAATATTTATTGGTATGGTTTAAGATTCCATAATGCAACAAATCTTTAAGAATCTACCACTTGTCAAGTTCTAGTGAGGTCTCGAAGAAGAATATCCACAATTGTTATGTGAAAAGGCCATCCAAATTCTCTACTCTTTTCCAGTTACGTATCTGGGTGAAGCTGGATTTTCTTCATATTTTAACTGAAAGAACATACAACAGAGGGAATGCAGAAGCATATCTGAGAATCCTGTTGTCTTCTATTATGCCAGAGATTTGCAAAAATCTACAACAATGACACTCTTCTCAATAATTCATTTTTGTTTTAGGGGAAAAAAGCTATTTTTCATTAAAAGTATTATATATGTAATATAAGCAATTAGGCTTATCATTTTATTCTTAACTGAATTAACAGATAATGTTAAACTCTCAGTTTTAATTTCCAATAGGATAAATAGCAATAGGCATAATGCAAATAAACAAAAGTTCTTTGGTGTCCTTAATAATTTTTTATTAAAGTGGAAAGTGGTCCTAAGACCACATAACTTGAGAATCATTCTGTTAAGCCCTACAGAGATCCCTACAGTTAATTTCTGATCTGAAGTATCACATACATCTCACTTCCTATAGCTAGGTTTCCACGCTAGGTCCAGGTTCTTGGTAGTAAGCAACAGAAATTAACTCTGGCTAGTTTGGAAGAAAAAAGAAATTGTTGGAAGGATACTTAGCTAGCCCATAGCGTTAGACAGTGAGCAGAAGCCAGGAATACAAGGCACAGCCAAGACCTAGTCTTGGTCACAGGAACAGACTGTTCGAGATCCTGCGTTTCTGGCATTGTGAGCTGCTGCTGCTGACCCCGCATACTCCCTTCCAACCGTTGGTCTCTTGACTCCACCACGGCTGCCTCCCTAACCTCCCATCCTCCTGCACCGCAGTCAGCACCCGGGGTAGAACACCTGATTGACTGAGCCTCATTCCCATGTCCTTACCCCAGTGGCCAGGGAGCTAGCAAAGGAAACGTCTGCTCCCTTCAGGTTACAAAGTGGGAGGAGACGGCCTGCCTTCCACCTTCTTTGGGTTACCCCCACAAGAGTTACTATCCAAATCTTAACTTGCAAAGGCCAGCAGAAGCAATGAAGTTATTAGAATATGCGGTGTCTGTATTTATCAGTTCTGTACAAAAGAAAGCATGAAAAAATGTTCATAACCATCTTCTGTACTCTTCCCATGATGTCATGAGAATTACATATGTGTTTTATATATGAGGTGAGGGTTAATTTTATACGTCGACTTGGCCAGCTTATAGTTCCCAGATGTTTGGCCAAACACCAGTATGGATATTGCTGTGAAGGTTTTATGTGTTGGTTTTGTTTTTGTTTTTAGATGTGATTAACATTTAGATCAGGAGGCTTTGAGTAAAGCAGATTACCCTCCTTTAATGTGAGTATGATGAGTTCAATTAGTTGAAGACCTTAAGAGAAAAAGACTGTGGTCCCTGAGGAAGAACAAATTATTGCCTCCAGACGGCCTTTAGACTCCAGGGGCAATATCAACCATTCCCTGCGGTTTCCAGCCTGCTGGCCTGCCTTGTGCCCATCAGACTTGCCAGCCTCCATAACGGTGTGAACCAATTCCTTACAAATATGTATATATGCACATCCTACTGGTTCTGCTTTTCTGGAAAGCCCTAATTAATACAACCGGGAAGCCCTAACTTGCCATGATTTTTCCAACATGGCAAGCTCATTGTAAAGGGCGGGAACTTACTAGGATTACTGAAGAAAATGATTTGCCAAGAGAACTTTCTAGCACTGCTTTCTCCAGTATGGTTGCCACTAGCCACATGTGGCTCTGCCACATGTTGAAATGGTAATATTTTGAATAAACTGTGTTAAATAAAATAGATCATTAATATTAATTTCATGTGTTTCTTTTTTTACTTTTTTGTAGAGTATTAGTACTAGAAAATTTTAAGTTATGGAAGGGGCTCTCATATCTCTGTTGGACAGCACTGGTCTAACATAACCCTCAAGCTACCCAATTTCGGGGCTCCACAAAGGCCTCCTCAGTTTCCTCCCAAGGATGCTCAAACCGGCAAGTGGTTGCAACCTGGTCATCTTGGGTGAAGACAATGATTCCTATGCCATCACCGAGGTCCCTGAGATTTGATTAATCTAAAAGCAAGACTGAGTAGAGCTGGTTGAGAAACAATCCGACGCAACTGCCAAGGAACATGGAGGACTGGATGCAGGTGTGCAAGGGGTGGAATGTGCGGTGGTGGCTGTCCTAATTTGGAATGTTGTCACTTAACCTGTAATCAGAAGTGAAACACCAGTCTTGACCATTTGCAGAAGAGCCACATTTATGTGTTATTGCCTTCATCTTTTTATCTGTACTATGAAGATTCATCCTCTTTCCCTAAAACTCTCTAATGAATTTGGACTGGTCATATGGTCTATGCCTTACAGATATGGTTTTACTGGCTTAAGTTGTTGAATGAAACTCTCAGGAACCATGAAGATACAACTCCAGTAAGTGAACTTGAGAATTTTCAAAACAGATTGTTCCATTCAGTTGTTTCAGCTACATTCTCATGAGACCTTCAAATGTGGCAACTTCTTTGGATAGAATTAAGAACAAGGAGCTGGTTAGTGAACTCTGAGCTAATACAAGCATAAGCCATATCCACTGCCTTCTTATGCAGCCTAGAGTAGAGAGGCTGATGCATTCTTCCCAATTTCAAAATGCCATGGTCCTGTGGCTTAGTTGGTTAAGCGTCCAACTCTTGGTTTCAGCTCAGGCCCTGATCTCAGGGTCATGAGATTGAGGCTCACGTCTGGCTCCCTACTCAGCAGGGGTCTGCCTGAGATTCTCTCTCTCCCTCTGCCCCTCCTCCTGCCTCTCGCAAATAAATTAATAAATAAAATCTTACAAAAATAAAATAAAATGTCATGGTCCTATTTCACTAGGGTACAATTCATAAAGAATTCTAGGACTTTCTAACATATGCTAGATTATTTTCCTTATAGTGCCTATATTTTGTTACTGATGTGTCGTGGTCTCATTTTACGCAACTTTGGAAAAGTAGGAACATGTTCATACTAAGGTCAAAGCAGAGTGAGAAAGAGATTAGACCAAGACTAGAGTTCTAGTTTGAGCTCCAAAAACTTACTTAGGTTCTCTGTAACTTAGATTTCTTATTAGGTCAATTACATGTTCTTTGTGGTCCCTCCCTCCTGCCCCTAATATCTGACGAGACTACAAGGAATTCAGGAGACCATTTTTGGAAGTCTGCATCGTACAGCCAATCCAGTAACTGATAGCCTTAGATGGATTGGCTTTTGAAGTACCTTTTAGTTCAGCGAGAGTTTAGGCCTCTTTTACCCTAGAATATAAAAAAAAGGGGGCACCTGGGTGGCTTTGTTAGTTGGGCGTCTGCCCAGGGTCCAGAGCCTGGGGCTCCCTGCTCTACAGGGAGTCTGCTTCTTCCTTGGTCCCTCCCCTTTCCCCTGCTCAGGCACTGTCTCTCTCAAATAAATAAAATCTTCTAAGAAAAAAAAGAAAATCAAACATATTCCATAAAATGCCATTGTCCCACATTCACAGGTGTGGTAGAGGATGTCTTTAAGGTCTTATAATCATTGGAGCAGCACCGAATGGTTCAGCTGTACAGACAAAACTTACTGATTTGAAATAACCACATTTTTCATTTCAGGGCAATTAGGCTGTGATTGCATGGATGCCATCTGGATTTGCCAGAAGGATCCAGGGTAAACACAGCCAGGTGCCAGACCCCAGGTCCTGCTGAGATGAAATGCCTTAGGGACTGGACCCAGAAATGCAATTACCAGAAGTAGTTGACAAGCCCAGTTGGAGGGAAATTCTAAATCATGAATTTTAGGGCACTGGGAATTAAAAGGTCAAGATTGGGCAAGTGGGAATGAGGAGGCCCTCAGCCTGAAAAGTGGCCACCATGTCAAAAGCCCCGTTGGAAGCCAGTCCTGTGATCACTAGGAAAGAGCAATGCAGAAAGAAGTGTACAACAGTGCCAGAGACAGAGGGAGGCTGGATCCCTGGGTTTAAAACCCTTGGGATAGGGGCGCCTGGGTGGCTCAGTCGTTAAGCGTCTGCTTTCAGCTCAGGTCATGGTCCCAGGGTCCTGGGATCGAGCCCCGCATCGGGCTCCCAGCTCAGCGGGAAGCCTGCTTCTCCGTCTCCCACTCCCCCTGCTTGTGTTCCCTCTCTCGCTGTGTCTCTCTCTGTCAAATAAATAAACAAAATCTTAAAAAAATAAAAATAAATAAAACCCCTGGGATGCATAAACACTCATTGCCTGTCTGCTTATTAATACAGAAATCGAGAATAACCTTGCTTACCTTTGCTGCTCGAGTGTTGGAAGTTCCTTGATTCTAGAAAGAGCTGAAATTTGTGACTACAAGGTGCACACAAGTTCAGAGTGTCACCACTGAGGTTTATCATCTTTATGCAGGTATATAATATTTTGACTAAAATTGCCAGAAAGTTCTGAGTTATCTATATCTTAATCCACTAATTTATCTTAACCCACTTCCTTTATGTACAGCAAGCATCCGTGATAAGCAGCTCTTTGGGGAAACTTGCAAATCCTGTATTGACTAGAAGTTAGATTCTGCAGAATGAATTTAGGAGGTGGTGTGAGCCTTACCTATAGATGTCTAGAATTTGTAGTTGTATGTCAAAGGCTTTACATTATTTTAACATTGCCTTGAATTTTGTTTTTTACCTTAACTAATGGAGGTGAAGAAGGTTGAAAATTTATGTAGTTGATGGACTGAGAAGCTGTGTACTAAAGGAAACGCAGTCTCAAAGTGAACATTTCATGGTGTTATTTCATTGTGTTTGAAAAGCATTTGTCTATACACAACACTCCGAGGAAAACTAAAGACACGTGAATCAAGCAACCCTGCCATAAAATGAATGCCAAATTGGCAAAAAAAAAATTAAACATAAAAGTTCATATTAACGGCTTTGTGTCAAGGTAAGACTTTTTCTTTCCAATAAGGTCCTGCGGTGGCATAATATTTTTAAATAGTCTCATAAACATCAAATAATAATACTAACTAGCAGCTTAGAAGATAGACTGGAGACCGTATTAATAAAAATGTGAAGATGGTATAATGCTGGAGGGATCACAAATGCAGAAGGAATTGAATTAAAATTCATAAAATCATGACAAATTAGAGCAAAGGATGAGATCAATAAAATGAGTTTAATAATGATAAATATAGAACAGCTATCAGAAGACAGTAATGATTCAATGTATGAATTAAGTAGAGGGAAAGGACTAAGGAGTAATACAGCAAAAAAAATATGATCTTTTGTGGAGTGATTATTTAAAAAGACTCTATTAAAATAAATTGGGTAGTCTGGGCCTGCATGAGCTCTTTGTTTGCTCGAGACCTGTGACTTCACACACACAACTCCTTAGTTCAGACTTGGGTTCGGTTCACTCTGAGAAGTGGGACAAGGCTCTGGGGCCAGGGAGTGGGGCAGGGGGTTGGGGAGTGGGGAGATGGGGTTTTGGGGAGAGAGGATGACTACTAGGGAGGAAAAGCACAACCCAGGGCACCTGTGAGTTCACAGGGAGGGAGCTGAAAGATGGTTGTATCAAAAAAGAGAGGTCTAACGTAACCTTTCTCTTACATATTTACAGAAGTTGCCACACTGGCCTTATATGGCAGGGTCAGCAGTCTGTAAAGGAAATGCTAAGTTCTCTGTCTGACACCCTGAATGAAGAATTTCCAGGGAACTTGGTTTGTCCAGCTTGAGCCCATTAATAACCAGCCACTGGGTGAGAAGTTCCAGGCTGACTCTCTTTTCATCCTAACACTGTTTATTTAGCTCAGTGAATCCCAAACATGCTTGTACCTGATTCAGTGGGGAGATGTTTTTCATATACTGATTCCTGAGCCATTAACTCAAACCTCTTGAATCCAAAATGTTTGAGGACTGGGTACATGCTTTTTTTTTTTTTTTTTTTTAAGTCTCCCAGATGATTCAGATGTGGCCAGGTTTGGTAACTCTTTTTTTTTTAAAGATTTTATTTATTTATTGAGAGAGAGAGAATGAGAGACAGAGAGCATGAGAGGGAGGAGGGTCAGAGGGAGAAGCAGACTCCCTGCTGAGCAGGGAGCCCGATGCGGGACTCGATCCCGGGACTCCAGGATCATGACCTGAGCCGAAGGCAGTCGCTTAACCAACTGAGCCACCCAGGCGCCCCTGGTTTGGTAACTCTTAATTGAACTGCTATTCATAGCTTCCATTAAGGTTCTTAGAAATGTAATTTGTGAGGCTGCTAACATGTTGAATTAGATTTATATTTATCTTTTTTAAATAAATTTGGTAGAATTTTTTTAAAAAATCTCCCTCTTGTTATATTAAAACTCTATGAAAGCGGTTAAATAAATGATTTGAATGAATACCATTATCAATATAGACACTATCTTCTAATTTGCTGATTAATGAGCATAGGCAGTGAGGATAAACAGTTGAAATATGGAGCAGAATTTATCACTTTCATCACCTTTAATGACTGATGACTTCAATCACTTCACTCAGCATGAAATGGACCTCGGAATTTACTGCTCGTTTCTTGAGTACTGAGATACTGAATACTCAAGAGTCCTAGGTAAGTGTAATAAAGATAAAGTATTTTTGCTAGGCTGATTTCTTACAGCTAGTTTCACTTAAAGGCTCTCATGAAACTGCAACCAAATATTGGCTTTAAGGTACCAAGAATTGATGAAAAGAACACCAGTGACAATGACACATAAAAGTTAGGGCAAATCACTATGACTTCCAGGTAACTCCATTTCCCATTCCACAAAATGAGGGTAATAGCAGTTGGTAACTCTCTACTTCACGAGTTGAATTAATGGAGTCATAGTTATAAACTCACCTGAGCTATGCTGAGCCAAGAGCTCCTAGGAGAAAGATGTTAGATTAAATAAGTAGTACATTTTAAGGAAGAGAGAACGAGAGAATGTCTAAACATAATTATTAAGTACCTACCATGTGCCGTGCACTCTATAAAGCATTCCCTCATAATATTTAATTTGCTGAAATATTTTATTAACACAAACCATGTAGTTAGGCATTTAGGGTCTTTTAAAACTGAAGCAAATTCTGCAGGGGAACATATATTATTTTATATACGTTTCCATGAAGAAATGTCGATAGGAATCATGTTAGTTTGGCTGGAGCCAAATGTATTGGGCATCACCTCATCTTGAGGTCATTGGAGATGCAGAGTACTCACCTGAGATTAAAACCTGTCAGCACCTTATTTCTTTGAATGAATTGAGTTATCTTGCTGGAAAGGGAGGCCAAGCTAAATTAAAGGTTCTTATTCATATTAAGAAAATTGTGTTAAGAAGGAAGTAGGTGTAAGGAACATGGGGCAAGTGCACTCAAAGAATTAAAAACAGAAACAAAAACTTCCCTTGACTTCCCTTGACCCCTCTGGGCTACAGTAAGGAAGAAGAGACAGATAATAAGTAATAAACACAATGTGTAAGTTAAATTGCATTAAAATGATAAACACTATGGAAAAGATAAAGCAGAGTAAAGGATGTCAGATATGTGGGTGTGTAGAGAGTGAATGAATCACAAATTTAAATAAAGTGATTAGTCTGGGCTTCGCTGAGAGGGTCGCACTTGAGCAAAACCTGAAGGAGGTAGGGGAATTATCCATGTAAATATCTGGGCAAAGAGTCCTCCAGGCAGAGAGAACACCCAGTGCAAAAGTCCTCAGGGGGGAACATGCCTCAGGCGAACAATAAGAAGAAGGCCAGTATGGCTAAAAGAGTGTGAATGAAAGAGAAGGCAATGGTAGATAAAGTCAGAGAAGTAAGGAGGGCTAGATTATACAGGACCTTGCAGGCCGCTGAGAAGAGTTTGGCTTCTATTCTTGAAGAGAGTGATCTATCGGAGGAGGTTGAGCAGAAGACAAACATCTGACTTACATTTTAAAAGAATCCTTGTAGTTTTTGTGATGAGGGCAGACTGTAGCAGGGAAAAGAATGGAGATCAGCTAGGAGGCTGTTGGAAGTAAGAAATGATGGTGGCTTGAACCAGGATAGTAGTGGAGTGAAGATGGTGAGAAATGGTTGGAATCTGGATACCTTTTGCAGGTAGAACCAACAGGGCTTCTTGACTGATTAGATGTGGGTTGCAAGAGAAGGAGAAAAAGAAAATGATGGTTCCAAGTGTTTTTCCAGATAAAGTGTAAGGAAGGCATTGCCACCAAGTGGGATAGGGGAAGCCTATGGCTAGAGCAGATCTGGAGATGGGGAATATCAAGAGTACATTCTGGGTCATGTTGAGTTGGAAATGTCTATTGGCTATCCAAGTGGAGATGTCGAGTAGATAGTTGTCCATTTCTGGAGTTTTGGAGAAAGATCTGGGCTGGAGAGATAATTTTGGAGTTTCTTGGCCCATAGATTAGTATTTCCAGATAAAATATAAGCACCTCATGAAATTTGAATTTTGGATAAACAACAAACAATTTTTTAGTACAAGTATGTCCTAAATATTATTTGGGACATGTAATTAATCCCCTAACATAACTATTATGAATTATTATAAGTATTATTAATAGTTAACAATAATATTAACATAATATAATAAAAATTCCATGCCCCATGCAATATTTGGAGCATATTTATATTAAAAATTATTTGTTGTTTATCTGAAATTCACATTTTTCACCATCCATCCTGTATTTATATTTACTTAATTGGGCAACTCTAACAAAGATGACATTTGAAGGAATGAGCAGATGTGATTACCAAGGAAGTGAGTGAAGAGAATAGAAAAGGATCAGTTGCTCAGTCCTTGATCATTCCAACATTAAAGGGAAAGTAGTGGAGCACCTGGCTGGCTCCGTCTGAAGAGCATATGATTCTTGATCTCGGGGTCATGAGTTGGAGCCCCACCTTGGGTATAGAGATTACTAAATAAATAAATAAAGGTTAGATAGTAAAAGAGAAGCTAACAACAGCAACAACACTGATATGGAGCAGCCCGGAAGTAGGAGAAAAGCCTAGAAAATGTGATGTCCTAAAAAAAGAAAATATATCAAAAAGGAAAGTGATCAACACTGTCAAATGCTACTAATGGGTCAATTGAGTTGGAAACTGGAAAATGACCACTAGATTTAGCAGCATGGAGATTATAGAGACCTGACGAGCAGTTTCCATGAGTGTGGGCAAAAAAACACTTCCCAGATGGCTTGAAGAATGAATGGGAAGAGAAGACATGGAGACCGTGAACATAGACAACTCTTTTAAGAAGATTTCTTTTCCCTGAAAAGAAAAGGGAAATGGGGTGATAGCTGGTGGGAGAATTGAGATCAAAAGAAGATTTTAAAAATTAAAAAAAAAAAAACAATAGATGGTGGGGGGATGGGTTAGCCTGGTGATGGATGTTAAAGAGGGCACGTATTGAATGGAGCACTGGGTGTTATAAGCAGTGAATCATGGAACACTACATCAAAATCTAATGATGTAATGTATGGTGATTAACATAATAAGATAAAATTAAAAAAAAAAAACAATAGATGGTGAGATTTAAAAAATAAAACAGCCTGTTTGAGCTCTGCCTGTTCTCCAGACCAGTGGTTCTCAAATTTTTATGTGTCAGAGGGCTTGTGAGAACACAAATTGCTGGGTCCCACCTCCAGAGTTGCTAATTCAGTAAGCTGGGGTGAGACCTAAGAAGTCATATTTCAAATAAATTCCCAGGAGATAATGGATATTGCTGGTCCAGGGACCACATTCTGTGAAACATCTAGACCGTGCCCTGCGCACATGTATATAATATTATTCAATATTATTTGGAACATTTAGCTAACTAAACAGAAAAAAAAATAAAACAATTGGTATGCATATCATGTAAAAAAAGACAAAAGCATATTCACTTGCTTGTGATACAATTGTGAGCAAAGAAAACCTAAGATGCCAATAAAACTACTACATTTAAAATATTTTGTTGTTTTTTTTTAAATGTTGTATTTATTTATTCATGAGAGTCAGAGAGAGAGAGAGGCAGAGGCAGAGGGAGAAGCAGGCTCCCAAGGAGCAGGGAGCCCAATGCGGGACTCGATCCCAGGGCCCCGGGATCATGACCTGAGCCGAAGGCAGACGCTTAATGACTGAGCCACCCAGGCGCCCCATTTAAAATATTTTGAATAAAGTATCTCAAATCAAGTGAAATACATCAAAGTCCTTTCTCAACACTAGCAGTAACTAGTCATGGATAGAAACTGACTTTTAAAATCTCACTTATTGCAACACGTAAAAAGATTGTATTTATTTAGGGATACACGCATAGGTAACAGAAGTTGACATGCGTGGCAATAATACACACTAACTTCTAAACTGTGACTGCATCTCTGGAAAGAGTGTAGATGGAAGAATGTCACCACATTTTCTATTTCTTTATATGCTAAATAAGGAAATCTTAAATAAATATGTCAAAATGTTAAAATCTAAAAACTATGAGACAGGGCATTTTTGCTTTGAATATCAATTTCTGTACTTTTATACGTATTTGAGATTTTTTTCATGGTACTACAGACTGGCCATCAATCTGGAAGAACACAAATGTAAATCCCCTATCTCACACCATACACAAAAATACGATTCTGATGCTTAGAGATTTAAACGTAAGAAATAAAGAATATGAACATGAAGTCATAGAAGAGAAATAACTATATGTTTTCTAATAATTATGAAAATATGCTCAATGTCATTAGAACCCAGAATAAGCAAACTGAATAAATTGTGGTTTTGCCAATAATTCAGAATATGATACAGTTTTTTAAAAAATGAGCCACAGTCTCACTTACTGAGATAGAGGAATGAGAAAAACAAGTTGCTTAAGTGTGATTGGTTTTTTGTCAAATGAAAACAAACTGCACATTACTACACCTGTTTTCACATTTCTGTATAAGCATGAAAAAAGATGTGGACCAAGGTATACCAAACTGTTACCATTGCTTACCCTGGGGGGCAAAATGGAAAAGATTGACTCTATTAATGTTTTCTTTATATATAGTTGGATATATTTCACTTTTTCAATTAGCATATTTGTTTTTATAACAAGAAACAATAATTCTAAATATTTAGGCATAATGGGAAAAGAAAAACACTCAAAATCAGTTAAGCATTATAGAGTAAGACCCTCTAACGCTGTCAGGGTTTTTTTTATACCAGCAGTTTCCTTTTCAATCAATGGAAGTTTGAATTTTTCTTAATGCTATGGAACAGATAAATTGACTTGTATGTTTTAAGATAAAAGAGTGTGGAATTAACAAGACTTGATGAGTTCTAAAAGAATAGATTAAAAATTTTTTGAAGAGCTTTTGGAAATTTCTCAAGCAGATACACTATTTTTGGGTGGTGCTTTGCTAAAATATAAATGGTTATATTTCTGTAAATGAAGTTTTTCCCTCCATTTTAATAAGTGGGTGTTCTGGATGTTAAATTGTGGCAAAATATTGATTTTTGTTCTTCATTTTAGTAGCATAAGAAAGAGTGGTTGTCACTTTCCCATTAAGAAGTCCAGCTTCTGGGGCGCCTGGGTGGCTCAGTCGTTAAGCTTCTGCCTTCGGCTCAGGTCATGATCCCAACATCCTGGGATCCAGCCCCACATCAGGCTCCCTGCTCCACAGGAAGCCTGCTTCTCCCTCTCCCACTCCCCCTGCTTGTGTTCCCTCTCTCATTGTGTCTCTCTCTGTCAAATAAATAAATAAAATCTTAAAAAAAAAAAATCCAGCTTCCATGCAGGCATTTGCCCAACAAAAGAGACTTCGCTCTCAGTGAGGGTTCTGCTGATGCTACTGCAAAGACAGAGAGACTAGGCTTTCCATGAAGGTAGGGAGAGCCCTCAGACCATGAGGGAGGTCTGACAACTCAGAGAGGAATGAGAGAAGGAAGGGTTGCTGGGTGAGAAGAGCCTCCAACGGTGGTAGAGCTCCCAGAAAGTCTCCACCGCCCAGCAGGGAAGCACAGAGCAGAGACCGCCCTGTGAGAGGAGTCCTGCACCGTGAGAGGGAGGAGTCCTGCCCAGTGAGAGGGAGGAGTCCTGCCCAGTGAGAGAAGTCCTGCATTGGGCAGAAACGGCCAGGCTGTAGTACCCCTGCCATGCTCAGTCGTTCAAGAGAACACGATTTCTGTGTGTGTAAATCTTGCACAGGGTCCAGAAAGTTCCACAGCTAGAGACTGCTAACTAACTACCACCATTGCAGCAGGCTTTCTCAGAGGGAGAGCGTGGAGTGGTGCAAATCCATGACCACCGCAGCTCATCCATGTGATCCACTTCTCCATGCAAGGTCGAGGGGTAGGGGAGCAGCTCTTGTACAGTTGTTATGGGCTATGCTTCCTGAGGAGAAACTCAGAGGAGGGAGGTTAGCATGATGAACCCCAGCCCGCATCACAGCAGTTGGTTGTGGGATTGCAACTGGTACTCATTTTGTTCCTTCCTCTTGGAGTTCCTAAGTCTTGGAGACTTACCTGGGGATGGGGCTGGGACCACATTACCCTAGTCTGAGCCCTGAGTAAGCGTACCTTTCTCTGGCCAGGGCTGCTGTACATCTCCTTTTCCAGTACAAGCGGGCAAGGCAGTACTAAGAGACACCCGAATAGATCTCCTGAATACCACATATATTCTTCCCATGCCCATGATGTCTCATGGTCTTACCTCCTTTTATGGATCAAGATCGATTACCTTGTCAAGAAGGTGACTTCCCTTCTCACTTGCTGGTCCCTGGAGACAAAGGGCCCAACTGCCTTGGAAACAACCTTCACTTGTGTTCAGTGGAATTGTGGCTCCATCCGAGACAAATAATGCACCCGCTTTGGGGACCAGGAGTTCTAACCCCGTGGAGCCCACAGTGGAGTGGCCTGGAAATAAAATGTCCCTTATGAGTTATTAGAAAGGACGATACAATATTAAGAAACTATAGTAGAAATGAAAGTCCTCTTGCTTCTACCCTTTGGTTCCTGGGCCCATCTATGTTTCCTGTTGAGGGACACAGCTCCATAAAAAAGTCTCTGAGTCAGCGCAGACACTGAGTCCTAGAGGATGACACCCACTCTGACACAGTATTATATCTGCACTGGTACTGAAGTTGGACCATTAGAAGGTTGTCCCAGTGCTCTTTGGGGTGGCTGCTTCTGGATGATGTGATATTTGGTACAACAAGGTGACCCATTGTCATGGGCTTCCTGTAATATGAAGTGGGTCTCCTGTTGGATGTTATATTGTGACAGATTGTATGCCTGTGAATCAGGCATTCCAGAAGCTCCCAAATAGAGGTGCAGGCTGAGGCTCTGTGGACAGGAAATGCAAACTCATACTGGAATAGCTGTCTCTAAATGTGAGAATGAATCAGATCTTGTCCCCAAAGGGATCCTATGTAGTCAACTTGCTACCAAGTGGCAATGTGGTCTTCTTAAGAGATGCTCCTTATTGCAGGCTTAGCATTGGTACCTGTTGTTGGAAGACTGGACATTCAGAGGCAGAAACAGCTAGATTGTGGGAAATTCACAACCTTGGGCCCATATGTGGCTGCCATCTCTGCCTCGATGGCCCCTCCATTCATGTGTCAGTCATGCCAATTCTGGCCACAACAACTAACCAAGTCCTTCTGTCTATTTGCTTATTCAGAGCAAATTTACCTCTTCCATGGTAAATACTTTCTGTGAGGGTCATCACTTTCTCCACGTTTTGAAGAACCAGCCAGTCATAAATTCGCCTCACCTCCCAGGGCCCTTGCCAGGATGTTAAAGTGTCTCCAAGACAGTGAATTCTTGCTTATCCAGTCTGACATTCTGGCCTCTTTGATCAAATACCCTCATCGTCAAATGCCATGAGTATCCCCCTGGCTCCTGCCAGTCCATGCAGGCTAATGCTTCTAGCCCCTTTAGAATATGCTCTCTTTCTTCTCTCATCAGGTCCAGCACATCTCAGCGGGGGGATGTTGGGACTTGACCCTATTTCTCCACCTGGCACCAGGAGAAGAAGTTGTGCCCTGAGGGGTAACTCACTGTATTAAGGGAAAGAGGCCTCTGCAGGGTCCTCCTGCCTGGGGAAATTGCTAGCTCTCAATATGGAGGGTGGGACACGTCGGCAGCTCTGACAGTTAGGGGAATTTGCCAAGCCATGATCTTGGGGAACATTTACCAAATGTCCCCATTCCATGATTTAGGATTCCAAGTTTTCTCAACCAAAGCCCTGATCTCAGCATAACAGACCTGCCTTGCCTGACGATTCTGTTATCTTTGTGGTTCTGTGATGCTGCTAAGCATTGACTTTACTCTTCAGCTGTGTCTACTTTCTACTGTGCAGACAAGGGCTGCTTTGTAAGTTACCAAAAACGGTCTTTGGCTTTCATAGTTAGGTGGTTTTTTTTTTTTTAATTCAGGTTTATTAAGGTAAAATTTACATATAGTAAAATTTAGATGAATGGTTTGATCAGTCTTGACAAATGGATACAGTTATGTAGCAGCCACCACAATTGAGATACACGCCATTATCATCACCCCCAAAAAAGTTTCCCCATCATGTCACTTTGTATTCAGTCTTCTCTCCAACCCCAGCCCCTGGAAACCACTGGTCTTTTCGTCCCCGTGACTTTTACAAAATGTCATCTACATGGAATTATTCAAGAGGTCTTTTGCATCTGGCTTTTTTTTTTTTTTTCACTTACCATAACGTACTTGAGATTCATTCGTGTTGTTGTACGTACCAGTAGCTTGTTCTTTTTGGTTGTTGTTGAACAGTATTCCATTTTGTGGATACATCACAGTTTACTTATCTGTTCCCCAGCAGATGGACATTTGTGTAGTTCCAGTTTGGGGTGATTATGAATAAAGTGCCTGCATTCACATATAGGTCTTCAGATAAAGACTATGTGTTCATTTCTCCTAGTGGAATGGCTGAATCATGATAATTTGTATGTTTAACTTTATAAAAGAAACTGCCAAACTTTAACAAAGTGGCTGTACCACTTTGCATCCCTATCAGCCATCTGTAAGAGTTACGGTTGTTATACATCTTTGCTAGGACTTTGAGTTATCTGTATTCTTAATTTTAGCCATCTTAATAGGTATATAGTTATGTTTTGTTCTGATTTTAAATTGTATTACCCTTTAATTTGCCTTACCCTAAGAACTCATGATATTGAGCATCTTTCTATAGACCTATTTGCCATCCATTTCTCTTCTTTGGGGAAGTGTCTGGTACCCAGCTATCTCCTTTCCATTTAAAAAAAATTTTTTTTTTGTCATTCACACCTAGTTTCTACTTGTTTATTTTTCATAATTCCTTTGCAGGGCATAGGAAAACTTAGTGAAATCCCACAAGTCCATTATTCAGTTTACAATTAAAAAAAAAACCACAGAAATCAAATCTTTAAATAAAACAGTATTCTAGTCTTTCCCATGTCTGACTCATCCTTCACCCAGCTACCAAATAAAGCAACCTAAAATATTGTTCTGCTCACGTTCCTCTTGAATAACCTGTGAACAGGGCTTAAGGCCCCATCTAACTCCCCAAACTCTCCTACTGTTCTTCTGTACAACCATCTGCTCCGTGTGTCCTTTTCACCAACAATCACGCCTTTCCCATGTTGCCTTTGCTGACAGCATCCGCCTCTCAGAGAAGGCCCCCAATCCAGAGTCAGCCAACACACGTGTTATGTTGGGCTCACATACTGTTTTAATTTTTAAAAATTGTTGTCGACGTGTGAAAGTAATACATTTCACAACAAAATTTAGATTCCTCACTTTTCCTGAAAAACTGGAAGCTCAGGTAACACTGGGGTGTCCTCTGGCATCATTCATCTATTGGGCACAGCAGCCCTCTGCAGATGCAGCACTGAGGTCCCCCACTGTCCCCTCCAACATGACTCATTTTATGCCTGGCCCTGGTGAGCATTTGAGTTTGCAACCCCAGCTCTCACTGCACCCCCCTGCCCAGGATATACTCCCCACTCTTTTCCTCTTCCTTCCAGAGCTACCTCCTTTCCCGATCTGGTCCTCTACTCCTGGATTACTATACCTTCCTCTGCATGCACTTGCTACCTACACAGATCTCTTGCAGTTGAGGCTTTGCAGGATTCTATTTGTCTTTGTGTCCTGACTGCATAAATTCCTTGAGAGTGGACCCAGCATCAAGCATGGTGCCCCACAGTTAGTTGGGGAACGATAAATGTTTGTTGGTGGTGCTACCTCTGCCTGAGTAACATGTGTATTACTCTTGCGTGCTTTTGGAGGTTGCTATAAATCCAACCTGTAACAGCCTAAGAGCAAAAGGAGGGCTTTTGAGCTTGTGAATTAGGAATGTAGGGAAGTAGCTGGGATGACTGGAACCAGGAATTTGAGTGCTATCGGGCTTTTATTTCTCTCCCATCCTCTGGCTCTTTCTTCATCTCTTCTCCAGATTTCTCTGCGTGTCTCAGTCACTGTTGCCTACTACCTATGGCAAACGGTATTTTTTAAGAATAGTTGTAAGTTCACAGCAAAATCAAGAGCAAGGTACAGATATTTCCCATATCCTCTCTGTCCCTATACATGCATAGCTTCCCTACTGTCAGCATCCCCCACTAGAGTAGTATATTTGTTTCAAGTGATGTTGCTCATTGACACGCCACAACCACCCCAAGTCCATAGTTTACATGTGGGTTCAACCTTGGTGGTGTACGTTCTATGAGTTTGGACAAATATATAATGACATGCATCCACCACTACAGTAGAAAATAAAGCATTCTCACTACCCTAAACATTTTCTGTGCTCTGCCTATTCATCCCCCCACACCCCAGCCTCCAAGCCCCAGCAAATGTTGATGTTTTTGCTGTTTCCATAATTTTGCCTTTTTCACAACGTCAGATAATTGGAATCGTGTAGTACCGAGCATTTTCAGATTGGCTCCTTTCACGTTACAATATACATTTCAGGTTCCTCCAAGTCTTTACCTGGCCTGCTGGGTCTCTTTTTTCTAGACCTGAATAACATTCAATTGTCTGGTTGTACCACAGTTTATTTATCCATTCATCTACTGAAAGACATCTTGGTTGCTTCCAAGTTTTGGCATTTATGAATAAACATCCATGTGCAGGTTTTTGCGTGGGCATAAATTTTCAGTTCCTTTGTGTAAATACAAAGGAGCATGATTGCTAGATTATATGAGTATGTTTCGCTTTGTAAGAGACAGCCAAACTGTGTTCCAAAGTGACTTTACCATTTGCATTTCCGCCAACAGTGAATGAGAGTTCCTGTTGCTCCACATCCGCACCAGCTTTTAGTGTTGTCAGTTTAGGCCATTCTAATAGGTGTGTAGTGGTATCTCCTTGTTGTTTTAATTTGCATGTCCCTGATGACATATGGTGTAGAGCATCTTTTCATATGCTTATTTGCCTTCTGTATATCTTTTTTGGCAAGTTGTCTGTTTGGATCCTTTCCCCATTGTTTAATCAGGTTGTTTATTTTCCTATTGTCAAGTTTTGAGAGTTTTTTGTATATTTTAGATAATAGTCCTTTATCAGATAGTTAACATTTCTTGCAAAGCAGGTCTAGTGGCCACAAATTTCCCCCAAGTTTTGTTTGTCTGAAAAAATCATTATTACTCTTTCATTTTTGAACAATAATTTCACAGGGTAGAAAATTCTAAGTTGGTACTTTTTTCTTTCAACACTTTAAATATTTCACTCCACACTCTTCTGGCTTGCATGGCTTCTGAGAAGTTGAATGTAATTCTTTGTTTATCTATCGGCAAGATTATATTATAAGAATTATTATAAACAAATTATTATTTGTTTATTTATCTCCCCCCAACTAGCTTATTTCAGAATTTGTTTTTATCTTTGATTTTTCTATAGCTTGGAAATGATATTCCTAGCTATAGTTTTTGTTTGTTTGTTTCTGTGTTTTCTGGGTTGGTATTCCCTGAGCTTCCTGGATCTGTGGTTTGGTGCCTAAATTAATTTGGGGAAATTCTTAGTGATTTTTGTTTCAGATATTTCTTCTGTAAATTACTTCTCTTTTTCTTCTCTTTCTGGTATTCCCATAATGTGTATGTTACACCTTCTGTGGTTGTCCCATAGTCCTTGGATATTCTGTTCTATTTTTTTTCAGTCTATGTTCTCTTTGCTTTTCAGCTTTGATGTTTCTATTAAGATATCCTTGAGCTCAGAAATTCTTTTCTCAGCCATGTCCAGTCTGCTAATAAGCCCATGAAAGGCATTCTTTACTCTGTTATAGTGTTTCTAATTTCTAGCACTTTTTGATTTTTTTCTTAGAATTTCATTCTCACTGCTTACACTGTCCATCTGTTCTTGCATGCTGTCTACTCTACTGAGAGAGCCCTTAGTATATTAATCATAGTAGTTTTACATTCCTGATCTGATAATTCCAACATCCTTTCCATGTTCACGTTCTGATGTGTGCTCTTTCTTTTCAAATTGTGGTTTTTGCTTTTTAGTATGTCTTGTTACTTTTTCTTGATAGTCTAACATGATGTACTAGGTGAAAAGAACTGCTATAAATAGGACTTTAGCACTGTGGTGGTGAGGTGGGGGGGGAGGGGAAGTGATTTGTATTCTTATGATTAGGTCTCGGTCTTGTAGCAAGCCTATGCTCTAGACTGTGAACTTCACAATTGTTTTTCAGTTTTTTCTCCCCCTTGGGTGGAACAGGATAACTATAGTGGATAGGAGTTGTGTGTTTCCATTCTCCCAGATCAATTAAGCTCTGATAATTCCCCTGAAGGTTGGCTCTGGCTAACTAGTTTCTCCTGAGGTCAAACCTTACTAGAAAGAATAGAGTTATCCAACATATTTCAAAATGGTTTCTTTTCTCCTCTTCATTCTTATACCACAAAGGGATTGTTCTCCAGTATTTACTATAAGAAGCTGGTTGAACTCCTGGAGGCAAAACTCACAGAAGTATGGGAGGCCCACTATGACTGGGCACCCTGACATTTTTAACTCTCAGCGTTGTCTGCACTGAGCCTCCGAAAGTTCATTAATCACAGTTCAATGTTTCCTGTCTTGGCACTGATTCCCACACTGGTTTTCACTCCTGAGTCTCTGCTCTGTTAAGCTGTGACTCCCTATAATCTCTTGTCTGACTCTCCAATCTTGAAGGCAGTAGTTTGCCCTATGCCCTGTGCCCTCCCCTCTCTAACAGATCTAGCAATAGACTGATTTTTCAGTCTATTCAGCTTTTTACCTGTTGTTAGGATGGAGTGGTGACTTCTAAGCTCCTTACATGCAGCACCATAAACCAGAAATACTAGACAGGATTTTTCATGCAGAAGATGACGGACGTACTTACTGGCAGCTCTGGGGCTGCACTGACAGAGCTCCCTTTCTCCCTTTCTCTATTCAATTCAAAAACTTCCAGCACAGGACTCAGATGGTCCTGACTGAGTCATATGCCTGACCCTGAGTACGTGATGTAGGATGCAGCAAAAGGTAAATCCAAATATGAGCATTTGGGTTGGAGAAAGGAGAAATTCTCTAAAACAAAGAGGATGCATTTCCTAGAAAAAAGAAGGAATGTTAGCTGACTAGATATTCACAGGGTTAGAGTAGACTGAGATAATTTCCTGTTTTCTTCTATGAGAAATTTATACTACCTATTTATCAGGTTTATTAAGTATAATTTATATAATTCATGATTGGTGTGGGGGGGTGTTTGGAGAGGGTTTATTTATTTATTTTACTTTATTTTTATTTTATTTTAATTTTCACAGAAAAATTATTATACTCACGTATGAAACAGGTTGCTCCAGAGAAACAGAACCAGTAGGGGATATACTGAGGCCATATATGTAGATTTCTCATCAAGAATTGGCTCATGCTAGCATGGAGGCAGAGGAGTTCCACAATCTACTATCTGCAAGGGTGAGACCTAGGAAAGCCAGTGGTGTGATTCGGTCCAAGTTTGACGTCCTGAGAACCAGGGGAGCTGAGAGTGTAAATCCCAGTCTGAGAGCAGGAGAAGATGAGATATCCCAGCTCAAGCGGTGAAGCAGGAAAAGGAGCAAGTTCTTCCTTCCTCTGCCTTTTGTTCTATTCAGTCCCTAAAGGGATTGGATGACACTGACCCAAATTGGGGAGGGCAATCTACTTGACTAAACCCACTGATTTAAATGCTAATCTCATCCAGAAACACTCTTACAGACACATCCAGAAGTAATGTTTAATCTGGGCAACCCATGGCCAGTCAAGCTTACACACAAAATTAATCATCACAACTTAGTTTTAAAAAATCAATTATAAGTCTTCTAATTTTAGAAGGAAAAACCCTCTCTATCCTGATTTTTGCTCCCAGAGGGAACCATTTTCAAATCTTTTAGCTATCGTTTCTAGTATACACCTCCATATTCTTAAATAGCATGACTCCATTGCTCTATCTTAATTTTTAAACTTTTAGACATAATGTATTAGCTTCTAAGTCTGGAAGTTGAGGCTCTAGCTCTTTTCTACCCCTTCTTTTCTGTGTCCTCTTCTTACATCCTCCCAATATAGTTATTACACAATTTTTGGTTAATTCATTCTCATGACTATGAAAATATGGTTAACAGTGGAGACATGTTGAAAGCTGTGTGTTTTCCTATGTAACTCACATGTATCATCCCCAAACTCCAGAACTGCACCCCTCTCCTTACCATGATCAAATACAACAGGCAGTCTTGCAGTTAGTTCTGTTTTGTCCCCCGCTGGTACTTTCCTGCCAGAACCCTCTCTCCTCTTCCCAGGCTGGCTGCACAGCTAGTGCACAGAACTTCCCATCACCATCATCCTGGGAATTCCCAGCACCTGTCTTCAGTGTTGGATGCCATTTCCTCTTTCTTGGGTTATTATGTCATGTTGGTGGAGCACATCCTCTTGAAGTTTCCTGAAAAAGAAATGGAAGGGAAATTTGTTGAGACTTTTCATGTCTTCAAATATCATTTCTACCCTCAAACTTGATTGGTATTCTAGATATGTAAAGAATTGTAGATTGGAAATCTTTTCCAGTAAAGTTTTTAAAGGCGTTGTTATTTTTTTTTTCTTGAAGTGAAAGAAAAGAGCTCAAGGAAGTAGGGGAATGGGCCACTCAAGAAAGAGTATTAAACAGACACTAGACATCCAGTGTGAAGAGTCTGTGTGGTGAGCGGTGGTAACAACAAGGCCCCAGGCTGGGGCAGAATTTGCAAGCAAGAGAGAGGTAAGAAGTGGAGAGGCAGTCAGTGGCCAGATCATATCAGGCTTTGGAGGTTTTTATAAGGATTTGGCTTTTATCCTGAATAAGCCAGGGAGGCAATGAAGGGTTTTGAGCAGAGAAATGTCATGATCTGAATTATATGTTTAAAGGATCATCCTGGCTGCTGTGTTGAGAATAGACTGAGTGGGCTAAGGGCAGAAGCGGGGAGACCAGAGAGGAGGTGACAGCAGTAAACCAGGCAAGTAATAATGAGCTCATACCCAGCTAGGGGTGTTTGGTTAGCAGTGTGAAGTGCTGAAAAGTGTTCAGTTTCTGGTTATGTTTTGAGTGCACAGTCAACAGGATATGCTAATGATTATATGTGGAATAGAGGAAGAGTAGAGTCAAATATGACACCAGTGTTTTTATCCTGAACAAATGGAAGGAGGGAATTGCTGTTTATTAAAATGGAGAAGTCTCTAGGAAGAGCAAGAGCTCAGCTTTGGACATCTCTGTCTGAGATACCTAGTAGACATCTGAGTGGAGATCCCAAGTGGAGATCAAGACGGCTGGGAATAGGAACCTGGGGTTAAGGGAAGAGGTCTAGGCTAGATATATAAGCTTTGAAGTCATTAGCGTATGAATAATGACAAAACCGGAGAGATCAGCAAAGGAATAAGGGAATACAGAAAAGACAAGAGGTCTGAAGACTGAGACTTGGGGCATGTCAATATATTAAAGACCAGGTTTCAGAGGAAGAACCCAGCAAGGAGACTGAGAAGGAGTAGCCAGGGAGGTAGGAAGAAAACCAGGAGACAGTTTCAAGAAGAAAGTGTGACCAATGGCTAGCTGATAATGATAAAGACTGAGAATTAACCTTTGGATTTAGCAACATAGAGGTCATCAGTAATTTTGATTAGATTTGCCTGCAAGAGTTAAAACATGATTGGAGTGGGTTCAAGAGGAAGCGAAAGACAGGAAGTAGAGACAATAAACAGAGACAACTCTTTAAATTTTGTTCTGAAGGGAAGCAGAGATATGATATAAGGAAGAGGTTTTGATTTTTTTAATGGAAGATATTATAGTGCATTTGTTGGCTGGTGAGAACAATACGGGGGGATTGATGATACAGAAGAGAGAATGGACAATTGCTAGAACATGCAAGCAAGTGAATAGATCTAGAATGCACATGGAGGGATTATCTTAGGTCAAAGAATGGACAGTCTATACACAGAGTATACCAACAGATGCAAGTGAGTGTGGCAGTGGGAATGAGCAGAGATACTTGAAAATTACCTGAAAGATAGCTTTCATTTTTTCAGTGATTTAGGAAGTAAACTCATTACTTTTACATGAGGGTAGGAGAGATGTTAACAGTCATTTAGGAGAGTAGAAGAGGCATAAATGAGGAGAGTGGGCAATGAACCGTGTAGGAAAATATGGTAGGATTTCTGAGTAGCACAAAAGTCTCACTAGATGTGAATGATAATGAATGGGACCACATAGTTACTGGTATGGATTTTTCTCCACTCATGTTAATTAAGCTGCATGCATATGTGAGAACATAAGAGGTGGAAAGTAGGATTAAACTATTAAACTAGGATTGGGTCTTTATCAAGAAAACACAATGAGGGGCGCCTGGATGGCTCAGTCGGGATAAGGAGCATGCAACTCTTTATCTCGGGGCTGAATTCGAGACCCACACTGGGTATAGAGGTTACTTAAAAGTATTTTTTTTGAAAAAAAAAAAAGAAAGAAAACACAATGAAAGGAGAGAGGAGCAAGAGTATTGAAAATATGCAAAGGAATATTTTTAATGATGGAGCCCAGAGTCTAAGCTGAGTGAGGACATGAGGTGGACGAGAGATGGTGAAAAGATGGTAGAATCAGATTCACTGATTTTAGGTCCCAAAGGACTTGAAATATTCTTGGAGTTGGGATGCAAGTGAGAGTGAACTGGAAAAACAGGCAGTGGTGGTCAGAACCTTGGAAGTTTGAAGTTGAGATTAAGTTAATATCAATGCAGTAATTGGTATCGATAAGTCTAGGTTCTGATGAGAGAGAAGATGGCTGGAAAATGGTGGAAATTAATTAAATAATTGAAGGAAAGGAGGTGAAGGAGCTGAGAGGCCAGGGTTCTAGAAGAAATGTCTATGTAGATACTGAGTTGCTAAGAATTCTACAAGGACATTAATACTGGAGAGAGCGACTATAAGCCCGAAGTTGATCATTCATTCCTTGTACTCATATCATGAGTCTATCTGGAGACTCATATCCTTCAGTTCTGAGAAAGTTTCTTGAGTCATTTCTTTGATAATTTCTTCCCTATTTTCTACATTTTGTCTTTCTTAAACTCCTATTAGTAAATGATGGGTCCCCTGGTTTGATCCTCTAATTTACTTGACCCCCTATTTTTCCATCTCATAGTCCTTTTGCTTAGTTTCCTGAAGACTTTATCTTCCAGCCCTTTTACTGAATCTAGTTATTTTTGAAATTCCATTTTTGTTTTCTAAGAGCTATTTCTTAATTCTCTAAATGTTCCTTTTTTTTTCATTTATCATGTTCTTATTTCATCGATGCAATTATTTTATCTTACATTTCTAAGGTCATTATGAACAAGATGTTTAAATGTTCTTTTTACTGCATTGTCTTTGTTTATCCTGTTACATTTGTTCATTTGATTATTTGCTTGTTAGTTTTATTCTCTATAGTGTTAGAGACTTTCCTCACATGTCAGGTGATACTTGACTGACTTCATATTTAAGAATGACACACTAAAATTAGTGGACTGAAAGCTGTGTATATTTGCAGTGCTTGTCAATAGCTACTATTTACTGTAGAATAACCAGTCAGGCACCTACCTGGTCATTTCATTGGGGGACTTCCAAGAGTATACAAAGTCTTTTCTCCAACCAGCTGGTTTCATCAGAGATGAAACTTTCAATCTCCTATCTGGTAAATAGAAATCTACCTGCCGGGGTGCCTGGGTGACTCAGTCAGTTAAGTGTCTGCCTTCACTTCAGGTCATGATCCCAGGGTTCTGCAATCCAGCCCTGAATTGGGCTCCCTGCTCAGCAGGGAGGCTGCTTCTCCCTCTCCTCCCTGCCCTTGCTCTCTCTATCTCTCTTGCTATCTCTGTCACTATCTCTGTCTCTCTCAAAAAAACAAAAAAATAAAAAAGAAAGAAATCTAGCTGCCAGTGCCCAGCACTATGAAGGAAAGAGGATTGGGGGGAAGGTGTTCTCACTATTCAATACATGGTATGTTCAACTTACCTACTCCTCTTTTTTCAGTCTTACTCCCATCCTCTACCAAAGTTGGTATCATTCAGTCTGAAGAGTTTCTGCCTCCATTTCTCCAGAAATTAAACCTTCTGTTGCCAGTTAGGTGGGTGATGGTGTTGGTCCTTGCCTTCCCAAGAGAGGACAAGAATTCTGAGGGTCCAACTATAGTCTTTTTTTTTTTTTCCAGCTCCACCCTATACGCCTGCCTACAGAGCTAACTCCAATTTCTGAGCCTTTACAGGGTTTTATAGTAGGGATGCATTTGCTTATTGATGGTTTCCACAGCAAGGCAAACTTTCTTGCTACTCTGTTCACTTTGTTACCACTCATCCATCTGCCTTCTGTCTTCCAACATTTTGTTGCTAGTTCTTGTCTCTCTTGCTTCTTCTGTCCTGTTTATCATCATTTTAGAGAGGCTTCAGGACAGAGGTGTGATAAATGCAAGCATTCAAGAGACTTCCTTCTAATTTTCTCATCTGAATTACTGAAAAGTAAGTATAGCAGACATTCTTGACATCCTGCACCATCTCCCCTTGAGTCGCTTCTGCAGCTGCAGAAAACAGCATCTTCTAAACATGGTAAATGCTTCCCACTCAAGCTCTTGCATCATTCCACTTCTCTGACCGAGGATTTTCTCCAGAACCACAAAAGTTTGCTCAGCCCTCACCTAAGGTATCCTAGGATTGATGGGGATTTAACACCCCAACTAACAAAGAATAGAAATCAGTGGGTTTACAGCCAACTTTCCCATACCTTGGTGGGACTTTTCTGAGGCATTCTGCCTAGTTCCTCAGAAGTCCCCAGAGGTACTGAGCCTCAATTGCCCTTAGGAGTAGCTTAATCATCAATTGGGTTTTTTTTTTTTTTCCTTTTCCTCTCTCACTTTCCACACTCTCTTAGTTATGCTTCCTCGGATCCTTTCCAAAATAAATTCCTTGTATCTAAGGCCTTGTCTCAAGGTCTGATTTTGCAAGAACTCAAATGAAGACAACTGGTATTGGAAGTGCCCCCAGAAAGTATATTCTCAATGGTATGGAGGCTACAAAGCCTCCATTGGTGGTGGTAAGTTAGGTAGTGACAAACCCGGGCACTTCATAAAATCACAGTTACCAAAGCTTGCACCAGCTGTGTCCCGGGATGAGATAAAGGAGAAGCTGGGATTGCACAGTAGTGCTATGCCTGAAAGATATGGGGTTGTGGTAATCATAGGGATTGCGGAGGTGTCTGGCTTTTTGTTCACGGGCCAGGAGCGTTGAGGAAAGAGAATGATAGGTTTACATCATACAACTATCAATTCAGAACATGGGAATGAAAGCCAAAAAAAAGCCTCCTTGGAGATTCCCATTTCCTGCAGAGGGCAGACTGTTCTGAAAACCTGGGCCCGGGGCTCATTATAAGGACTACCAAACTGCAGAGGAGATTGAAGACACAGGGCAGACAGACCTCTCAGGCAAAAGTCAGAGCCCAGGGAGGGAGGAAATGAGCCCTGAGACCTGAGATGAAGGCACTAGAGAACCTTAAACCCTGAGGTGTCCCTGAACCAGCCAGGCTAGTATCCTTTACCCTGGTAGTTGAAGAGAACAGCTTCCCATTGCCTAGAGACCCTAGAAAGTCCTTCTCTGAAGCAGATGAAGCAGATGCCTCACTGATTATACTTGTCTACCTCAACGTCTGCCCTTCCCTCCCCTCACTGCCTCTATGCCTAAAACAAGGGACAGGTCTCAGCATAGCTGAGTCATGCTACGAGAGATGTGATAGATTTTATTTTCTAAAGAGGGCTGCAACGATATCCCTCCTCCCAATGGCTCTTCTACCATGCACACTTGCCATTCCCCTACCAAGAGATGGAGTGTAATTCCCGTCCCCTTGAATCCGAGCCAGACTTTACTCACTTTAACCAACAGAAGTGATGCGTTGCGATTTCCAAGGTTGAGTCATAAAAGGAGATGCATCATCTGCCTTGTTCATGGAGACATTTGCCTTCGTAAGCTGGAGCCACCATGTAAGAAGACCAACTGCCCTGAGGCCACCATGCTGTAAAAAAGCCAAGGCACACAAAGAGCAAGTACACCAGTTGCTTTAGAGGGAGACTCGTGCTGCCAGTGAATGAGCACTGCTATCTTTCCCTTGTGAATGCACACTGCTTTAGCAATAGCCTTCTGCTAAATGCCAAAGGCTGTTGTTTATGGATGCATTTGATTCATCATTTGCTATCTGGTCCTAGGGATATGCTAACTTTCCTCCTTCCTGTTACAATATTGTCTACAGGGACCTCGATCATCTTCACATTCTGCACAACATCATACTGTCCCATTATGTGAATGATGGCATGATAATTGGACTTGGTTTTTAGGAAGGAGCAAGTATGCTGGTTGCTTTAGTAAAATACCTCATGCCAGAGGTTGAGAGAGAAACCCTACAAAGTTTCTGAGGCCTGTCACAGCAGAAGGTTTTAGGGGTCCAAAGATCTAGCGCATCTCGTCTAAAAGGATACATGGCATTTATTACCACCTAGATAGAGGCAGAGCACTTGGTGAGCTACTTTGGATATCTGAGGCAAAAATTACTACCCTTGAGGGGCACCTGGGTGGCTCAGTTGGTTAAGCGTCTGCCTTCGGCTCAGGTCATGATCCCGGGGTCCTGGGATTGAGTCCCGCATCGGGCTCCCTGCTCCGTGGGAAGCCTGCTTCTCCCTCTCCCACTCCCCGTGCATGTGTTCCCTCTCTCACTGTCTCTCTCTCTCTGTCAAAAAAGTAAATAAAATCTTTTAAAAAAATTACTACCCTTGAAAATACTACTTTGACCCATTTATTAGAACATTGTTGGTTTTGAGGGGACCTGAGAGAGTATTTAAATAGCCTCTTAAAGACTCAGTGTAACCCTCAGCCTAGGGATGACTCTTCACATGATTGGGTCCCTGTTCTCAAGGATGTGGCATATACGTTAAACCAACGATCTAGTGTGTGGGAGTGTGTGTGTGTGTGTGTGTGTGTGTGTGTGTGTGTGTATATATACTGTATACTATGTTTATAGTAGTCACTATATGTTCTTGTCCCCAATATCTAGAATACACAGAAATGGTAACTAAAGGATCCAAGTAAGAATGGCCCCATTCACCATACTCCCAGTGACCCATTAGTGAACATTTGTGGTTCTAATCCTTATAACTTCAGGCTCTTCCTGATCAAAGACCTTGATCTCAGGAAATGTGTGTAGAGGGGAACACTTCCCATAGGGATCTAGTACTGGTTTCACTGCATCTAAACTATTTTTTTTAACATTTCATGTATTCATCTAAGAGGGAGAGAGAACACAAGGGGGGAGAGGGATAGAAGGAGAAGCAGACTCCTTGCTGAGCATGGAGCTGGATGCAGGGCTCGAGCCCAGGACCCCAGGACCATGACCCGAGCCAAAGGCAGATGCTTAATTGACTGAGCCACCCAGGTGCCCCACTGCATCTAAACTATTGACTGCCTCTGGATGATTTGGGGATCCTCATGTTGATAGATCATCAGGCAAAAATGGAATTACCCTACTGTGGGGATACCTGACTATCTTGAGGAGTTGGAGCTGCTGCAGTACAAAGGGGACAGGGAGGAAGATGTCTGGAACTTGGGGGATTCACTGTGGTACCACTTAGCATTTCAATGCCTGGTGATAAGAGTAGAAGGGTGATGGGGGCAACCAGAGCCTGACAACAGCAAGGACACCAGGCCTTGATTGCTCAGAAATAAAGGTCTGGTCACCCTGCAGAGCAAGCAACTTAACCTAGTGACTGCTAGCTCAGGGTCAGGGAAATCTAGAATAGGTGGGAGAAGAGAGTGATGGTGAGAATGGAGCATGGCCGTGGGACCAGGTAGAGCAGTGAAGATTGTGGAGTATCCCACTAATTCTGTTCTTTTCAGTATTCTTTGGAAATTACAGCCAGGTACAACCTAGAAATGTCAGTAACACAGTAAACTCGAGTTTGTTCCCCTGCAACTGGAGCGAATATTTCCATACACTGGACGGCCTCCTACTTGGAGTGCCATAGCTTTCTACTTCTCTGCCAGAGGCCCCTCTCAGCCCACACTTTGGGTAGCCTGGAAGTGCCGGGACATAATGCCTTCAAAGTCAGCTTTTAACCACTGAGGTTCCAGAATCAGAAGGTAAATGCTCCAACTTCCCCACCCTTCCAGTAAGATTGGTTAAGAGACATTTTCTACATTGTTTCCCAGAGGACCCCTGGTTGAGGTGAGCCCCAGTGGCCCAGAGTGGTAGCTTGCTCATTAACACATGCATTTTTTCCTTTTTTTTTTTTTTCTTCTCTTCTTTTGCCTACTCCATCCCGTGAGCTCCTGGGATCACCAAGTAAACCACATGCAGTCCAGTCCTTATTTCAGAATCTGCTATTTGGGGAGCCCAAACAAAGATGGTAAGTTTTCATTATAAGTTTGTCTACTGGGCGCCTGGGTGGCTCAGTCAGTTAAGTGTCTGCCTTCGGCTCAGGTCATGATCTCAGGGATCCAGCCCTGCATTGGGCTCCCTGCTTAGCGGGGATCCTGCTTCTCCCTCTCCCTCTGCTCCCTGGCAACCCACCCCCCGCCCCGTTCGTGCTCTCTCTCTCTCTGCAGTCTCTCTCAAATAAATAAATAAAATCTTAAAAAGAAATAAGTTTGTCTACCTATACTTATTTGTTACTTGCTACAAAAATAACTTTGTGGAGAAAAATAATAAAATTTTCGTTGATAAGCTTAAGCAATACATATTGGTAGTAATAGTAAAAATGTGAAGAAGGTAAAAAGAAAATTATTTTCACTAGTTTATAAAGAACGCAAAAATTGAACTTTGAAAAATGCAGTAATACATACACTGTAAGAAGAGGAATATTTTAATAACTATAGAAATAGCTGGCAGGGCTGTCAACTATCAAGGGATTATTTTGAAATTACTATCATTGGCCAACGACTATGATTAATGAAATCAACATTTTCATGATGCAGGAGAAATAAATGTTATAAGTCAATTTAATAGGTATTCTTTTTTCCTTTAAAATCGTTGAGCTATTAGGTTACTAAGCCCCCTCTACCTTTCACTTTATAGAAGAGTTCATATATATGCATACAAATACACACACACACACAGACACAGACACACACTCCTCTGGGTATTTTGAACATTTTTCAGTGTAGTTCTATAGACTCGAACGTTTTACTTTGGTAATGCTCGCAGTAGTCCCTCTAGAATGCAATTTACAAAGAAATCCACGCTGGGGGCAATTGTGGGGCAATCTTCCTCTCTCTCCTGCACACAGTACAAAACCTTCCCGAAGTGATCTTGCTAAGCCAAATTTAGAAGGGGCTCCATATTCAGTGCAGAGGAAGAAAACATCAATGCTGTCCTGAGAACACCAGTCAGTGATCAAAACTCAGGAATAAACAATCTTTGCTCATTTTAAGCTATATAAATATTTGTTGAATAAATTCTATTTTGTCTTCTCTTTTGATGGAATGTTAGTTTCTGAAACCAAATGATACACAGCTTCTTTCTTCCCACAGGCCTGTTGAACACTTAGATGTACTTCTTGGCGTATTTGCCCCCATATACAGGTTTAGTTGACTATCGCCCCAGTTCTGCTTATCGCTTTTCCTGATAACAACTCCCTCACTTTTCAGAGGGAACAGCTCTTTCTCCACTCCAACCGTGTGGTTCTGGTGTGAACTGCTAATTATAGAGCCCTGACTTCTCTGTTCCTGTCACAAGGGCAGGAATGTGGTTAATCATCATGTATTATGCACTGGCTTTCCTGATGGCTCCAAGAGGCTATGGAAGCTAAACCAGTTAGAAGCCCTCTCCAGGATTTTCGAAGAGGAGCTAGGAGTGGAGGCAGAGCCCTTTCTTTGCTAGGGATGATAGCTGAAACACGTGTAACTCCAGCACACAGAAGAAAGTTGCTCTAAACGGGTGAAGCCAAGTTGCAGCTGTAGGTGATACAAAGGGTGGAGTCCTGAGGTCCCCAAAGCTCTCTTTGGCCTCGCCTGCCTCTGGGGGTTGGTCCTCCCCCTTTTCTCTCCATTCTGCGAGCTCTAATATCTTTCCCATTACCCCTCTTCCCGCTCAAGGTAAAGTCAAGTGGGGTTTCCAGTATTTACAACCAAGAGCTCTGATGACCATAATGCATTTATTTACTCTTTGTGTTGTTTTATCAAATAGCTATAAAATCACTGCTTAATTAGGCAAAGCATTCTGCTGCTTTTCTTTTTTGGTTTCTCAGCCATTGATTTCTAAGGAATATATCCCCCCCTCCCTTACTGGGGTTTTTCTCACCTGTTGCCCTCCAACCCCGCCCTCCCCGCCCCCCAGCTCAGATACTGACTACCTGTGAAATGCTGCTGGGCCGGCCACAGATTACAGAGGCAGGTGGGCACCACGCCTCAGGTGCAGTAGGGAACATACCTCCCTAAATTATAATATTAGGTTACCAAAGCTAAGGCACTTAGTGTTCTGGGGAGTACCTAAGCAATTCCGAGGACTACCCTGACCTTTTTACCCCAATGATAAAAACAAGAGATCTCAGCAAATAGCTCTTGTCTGCCACATGGCAGGAGTGACAATTCTTAACATCATCCTTTGCTACAATTCTGGAGACCTGATTCAATGTTGTTTTTAGAGGCTTTGTTTTCTATTTCACTGAGTACTCCCCCTGTTTTTAATCTTTTCACAGTCTCTGCGTGATGCATGAATGTCAGTCATTTTCAGTTTAATTGTCCTTCTCTGTCCTAGTCTGCTTGGGCTGCCATAACAAAATACCATAGACTGGGTAGTTGAAACAACAGAGACTTATTTCTCACGCTTCTGGAGACTGGAAAGTCCGAGATCAAGGTGCTGGCAGATTTGGTTCTGATGAGAACTTTCTTCCAGCTTCTTGCTGGGCCCTCGCATAGCCTTTCTTTGATACGCGGGCATGGGGCGGGGGGACTCTCTCTCTCTTCCTCTTTTTATAAGGCCACTAATACCACTGTGAGGACCTCACCCTCATGACCTCATCTAAACCTAATCACCTCCCAAAGGCCTCCAAACTTCAAATGCCAACACATGGTGGGGGGGGGGGGGGGGGGGGGGGGGGTTAATTTAGATTTTAAAGAGGGAGAATTTGACTGGCTTGGCTGTGGTCACGTGGTCACCGTTGGCTGAGAGGTGCGCAGGGGGCACCTATTTTAATCCCAACAAACTCTATCCACTGGGAAATGGTAATTCTGCAAGGGAATTCAGATGCCTTTGGTAAGAGGAATGGGTGCTAAGCACTAAAATAACTGCAGACAACTTCCAGTGTTTTCAACAGAGCTAAGCTGAACGAAATTGGGTATCAACTGCCTCCTGAAATATCATGTTCACCTGCAATATGTAAATAGACGAGAATGTTTCGCTTGAAATTCCTACTTTCATTATTTTTTAAGTGCTCCCTGCCCTCAATGTGGGGCTCAAACTCATGATCCCAAGATAAAGAGTCGCATGCTCTCCGGACTACGCCAGCCAGGTGCCCCCCTACTTTCATTTTTCTCCTCACTTAGCCTTAGGAAAGATTTCCTTTAAAACATCACCTTACTGGACCTATCGATTCTGATGTGGAAAGTTGTATTTTGTATGTTTTTAAGTGAAAACAGGCAATTTGCAGAATAGTACAAAGTCTTGTTTTGATAAAATATATTAAAATACAAGTATAATTGAATGTATTCCTTAAAAGTGTCCAGAGAGATGCGCCAAACTTGTAACAGTGGTGTGGTAGGCAATCTCCAGAAAGGAACTCAGCCCTGGCAGAAGCTTGATTTTGGCCCAGTGGGACCCATTTTGGTTTTCCATCCTCCAGAACTGTAAGATGATAAATTTGCAGGGTTCTTCTTTAAGCCACTGAGTTTGCAGTAATTCGTTAGAGCGGCAGTAGAAAAGTGATATGACCGGTTATTCTTGGGAAGTAGATTTGGGGGGGGAAAGGAAGTGGGAGCAGACAGCAATAGATATTAATATTTCTAAACTGGGAATTTTTGCAAAAATATATTATTTGTATGCTATACACCACTACATATATATAAAATATTTGGTGATAAGTTCGTTGTTTGAGAACTCATTTGGAGAAGACTTTGCTAAATTTGCTGAAATTATCAGTTTTCTATGAGGGATAATCTGCTACTTAACATTCATAAAATTAAAAAGATAAATTTATAAGAGGCTGTATTAGTTAAGAAATGTGTAAGCTGCATGGATGTGTGTACATATGCATAGGTATGCGTGTGCATGTGTGTATACACATACATAGCTATTTATTTATTTACTTGTTTGACCAGGGTCAGGATTTTTTTCTCTCATGTAACTTGAAGACCAGAGGTCCAAAGCAAAGAAACCCAAGGCTAGTTAGAGGCTTCAAGGTTATATTTTTCTCAATCTCCTTCTAACTCTGTGTTCTGCCACTTGCAGAGGGCATGGCTTACGTTCCCAAGGTTGCCTCATGGCCATAAGATGGCTGCAGGAACTCCAGCCATAACATCTGTACTCTGGGCAAGAAAAAGAAAGAATAAGGTGGGGAAGGGGAGGCAAAAGAGCAATTCCAGCTGAGTTGGCCCTTTTAAGGAGCATTCCTTAGACTGGCATTGGCAATAATCTAGCTACATGGCCGCCTCTGTCCACAAGGGAGGCTAGAAAAGGTGGGCACATTGCCACCCTCAACAAAATCAGCGTTCTCTTGGTGAGGAAGAAGGAGAGAGATTGATTTTGGGTAAACAACTAGCAGCCTGTATACAGGCTTCGGTGACAACCAAATTATAAAGCTGAGCCCTTTGTAACTATGTCTTTAAGGATAAACATTATGCCATAATGAACAGTCCTTAACTGTTCAAGGCCATATAAATAGGCACACCATAAACATTTTATAACTGTTCAAAGCAAACCCACTGGAAAAATCTGCAATGAAAATGTAAAAACTAAAACAATCAGTTCCACTATGAACTGGTTTGTAAGACAGCAGTCCAGTAAATTTAGTTTTTTAAAAAAAGTTCTAGGTTAAGATGAACTTCAGAAGGGATACAAGCTACCCCTCCCTTTGAAATTCTATCCATCATTTATGTGTTTGAGCATTTTTCTGATTAAACATTACATAGATCCTCAAAGGGGTTGATGCCACCCCCCCCCAAAAACGTTAATAACCATGGACCTAGGTGTTGAGCCCATTTGGAAGATGCCAAGCAACAATCCAACGGAACTCGAGCTGAATTGGGGGTTTCGGTGTCCTACAAATATGCTCAGGCCAAGAGAAATTCTGGATGTGAAACACGGCCCAGTGGAGTCAAGGGAGCTGGGGGACGCGGCTGGAGTCTGCAGGTTGGTCCAAGGCAAGCAGGAAATAATGAAAGGCGGCAGCTCTCTGGCCTCTGGAGGAGCAGAATGGACGTGGTGCGTCAGCAAGCCCCCAGAGACTGAGCCACAGGGGCTGTCCGTGGAATAAGTGAAATCCTAGAGAGGGCAGTGTTTCATTTGGAGTCTGAGAAGTAAGAAAAGAACAACACTGGACCATCTGTTTTGACACATCTACAAACACAGTTATTTGGCATTTAGTATTAAAACTGTTTATCAAGCTCCCAGTGCTGATGATTTACAAAAAGGATCCTCATGTTCTGTGTTGTACTATTGATATGTAGGGGGGAGGAGTGCTCTAATCCATCAATGTAATGAATTTACCAGCACAGGTTTAAGAAGACTTTCGAGAGACTTGGAAAAGAGAACAGAGTAAAAGATTCTTTTGTCAAAGGGTCCCAAAAGGAAAAAAAAAAAAAAAAGAAAGAAAGAAAAGTGGTGCAGTTGCAACCTAATGGTTATCTGTCTCTGTAAACAGGTGGGATTTCTATTTGCCAGGGCAAGGATGCCACTTCAAGACCCCATCCTGGGATGTCGAGCCTTTCCCCCATCCCCTGCCTTTCTTGTGGAGGGGAGAGACGGGCCACAGGTCTCCAAAGTGGGGTATGAATGTACACCAAAGAGGAGTCTCAGTGCAATCATCGGGGTGTGAGAAGAAAATATGAGAACATTGAAAAATCGATTATCTTAAAAATAAAGGAAATATGCATTTCCAATATTCAATATATGGATTGACAGAAGCAGCAACACTAGATAGCTATCTGTGTCAGGTAGCCAGGCCTCACTTACCAGACAGGGACATTTCTACGGAAAGGCAGGGGCTTCCCGCTCGGGGGCGGGGGGAGGCGGGGGGAGGAGGGAGCAGGAATCGACTCTGGTATCCCACCCCTCCGGCTCTTCCAGCGTCTAGCAACACGTGGCCATTTCGTTATGCCAGGTTAACTGGATTTATACCTGGTAGTATCTAATTTTATGTAAACTAGCCCTCACAAAACATACAAATGACTTAAAAAGGATTACCCAAAAAAAAAAAAAAAAATCTTCTAATTGGAGATCTTCCTAAGGCAAAAGCAAAATTCAACAGATAATGACAGAGATGACATTGATTGGCGTTGCTGGGACAGGATTCCTGCAGCCCCATCACCCGGTAAAAACAAGGATGATCTGATCGGATCTAATCAGATGGAAATGTCAAGAAGACCGTGAGCTAGACGACAGGGTGTCTACTATCACACACCTCCCTCACACGAGGTGTACCTATCCTGTTTACGTTGTGTCTGCGAAATGCCTTTCTCAACTATGAGAGCCGTTCAAACCAGTGACAAAGCAAAGGGAACCTGGAAGCAGACCTTCAAATTGTTGTATCACAAAACGTTAAACTCTGATTTTCAAAAATAACTAAGCGTCTTTAACCACGTTGTACTGATTAAAAAGAGAATTTTGGGGGGGGGAATCTTATGCCATGAATAAAAATAAGTATTTTTAAATATTGTGTATTTCAAATTTAGCTCATCCTTTAAACATGTATGTTTTGGGTTAATATATTAATCTAGCAATCCACATATAGAACAAAATATAAATATACATGCTTGGGAGTTGTTACTAAGAATGTTATTTCTTATTGGCCTGTACAATCAAAAAATGTTTAGAAACTATTGCTGACGATAAAGGACAGTGGGAGTGATTTACTCAAAAACAATCTAGTCCCTGTCAATTTGGTAGTCCTCCTAGACGACTTAATGCTTTAACCTAATTAAATTATGATCTCTCCTTCCAAACTCCCACAGCAGTGAAACTTAAAGATAACTGTACTATAACTTCTACTAGTTACACTTAGCACTTTCTTCTTGAATTATAATTACTTGAGTGGATGTGTGGTCCTCCTATTGACTTGAGAGAAAGCTCACTGGGGACAGGATTAGGGTTTGAGTCATTGTCCGCTTAATTATCTCCCGTAGGACTTAGCACCTAGGAGATGCTCAACAAAAATTTATTTGGAAGTTAAGAGAAAATGAGTAAGTGTCTAGCAGGCCTTTAGGACTGATAATCAGCAGCAATTTCATTATTTAGCAAGTCATTGAGATAAACTACTGAGCACTGAGTCTTGCCCAGAGTCAGTGCTCTTTCCATAAGAGGTGATTTTTCTCATCCTCTGATCTTACAGGTCATCGTTTACACAAAAGACTGCTCACTTCTGCTCAGAAATAAATCGGTAATATATTCAGCTACTGTTTGTGGCTTGGAGGGACCTAACTCATTCTCGTGTGTTTCCGTATTAAATGAGTCAGGCACAATGTTCCATGTCATTCTCAGCTTGACTCTTACATTTTGTTCATAGAAACAAAATTTAATATCACATTTAGCTAATTTATGTATAGATATAGATTTTTTAATAACCTGCAATGGCAGATAACCTCACTGTTCAAAATAATCCTAATAGCTCAATTGCTTATAAAATATACAGTAAGTTTTAATGGACTCCTTGAGACTAGGAACTAGGTGGGATCTTGCTTTATGTGCTGACATGGGGATGTCTTATTCGATTTTAGCCATGTATTTGATTCAGCCATGTAACTGATTCTCTCTCTCTCCTTTTTAAGATTTTATTTATTTATTTGAAAGAGAGAGAGTACGAGCAAGGAGGAGAGGCAGAGGGAGAAGGAGAAGCAGACTCCCCACTGAGCAGGGAGCCTGACACGGGGCTCAATCCCAGGACCCTGCGATCATGACCTGAACTGAAGGCAGATGCTTAACCGACTGAGCCACCCAGGCACCCCTGATTCTCTTTTTTTTAATGTCAGAATTATTTTAATATAGTCTCTTGGCTTGGAACAGGTACATAGGTTCCCCTTGGTTCCTCAGTAATTTCTCAATTTGTAACCCCGTATCTAGTAAAAATTAAAAATTTTCCATTTGCCTTTGCAAGAAAGTCAGTGATTATTTGATAGTAATTTTGGGGCAATTTCTGCCCTACTAAATTATGAAAGATTATGAAAAATTACTAAATTATAAAAAATAAGTGGGAGATGAGTCTCACTAAAGAGTTATGTTCTTTTATAACTTCCGTACCAATTTGCCCATGCTTGGTAATGATGCATAGCACCTTATTTTTTGGCTTTGTAAAGAAATGATAACAGAGAAGGAAATTGGGCTGCCGTCGTATGAATCTAACCCAATTGCCTTCCAGCTATAGGCTTTGAGCTTAGAATCATTTTTCAGAGACAAGAAATGGGTTGAGTTGAGCCAGCCATAACCCTACTTTTCGAGCTCCCACTGTGACCCTCAGCACATGTAAGTAAAGTGACTTAGTTAATGTGTGATATGCCAATAAGGCTGAGACCAGGAGTCCTCGTCCCAGGCGGGCCGGCTGGTTTATACAGACACTCCAGAGCATACACACTGCCCGAACTCTGTTCACGTGGAAAAGCTACAAGCCTCAGGCATGTCTAAAAGTCACGCAACATCGCTTCTCGGCCTTTTGGCTAAGATCAAGTGTAAAAGTCACGCAACAAGGTGCCTTCTTAGCGCAGTGGGCAGCGCGTCAGTCTCATAAAAGTCACGCAACAAAACAAAAATCTTAATGCACGTTAGGTAGGTACGTGTCTATAGATGTATGTCGCTATGTGTCTACAAATAGATACCTCATATATATCCCTTCCATGTGCATGTGAGAGCAAAAGTGTGCTTAAGATTGCCTCTCAGATCTTTCTGCAGAAAATGTGATCAGAAAAATGCAAATTGCTGTCATTTTCTTTCATTCTTTCCTTTAATTTTTGTCATTTAAGGCTCGTAAATTTGATGGACTCTATCTTTTTAAAACTAGCTTAATATGGTATATTTATATTGATTTGCATAAACAACCTCAGTTTGTCAGCAAATTGTACTTCTACACCCCTAGGTAAGTATAGCACTGATGTGAGCACTGAGAGTACATAATATGGAACAGACACGAGCTTATGATCTAGGGGAGACAAGACATGTAAACATGCAATTATCTAAATGTGTACATAAATACAGCTCTGTAATTAAAGAGTGAATGGGGAAGGGGTGTTTACTGGTGGCTTGCTGATGTGTACTTTCTTTCTGCTCCATGCTTTCCTGACATTCTTCTCTCCATACCTTGGGACTTGAGTTACATAATGCATGGGCAGCCCTTGAGCTTTTACATCACAGGAGCATAACTAAATAGTCATTAATATGAACACTATTTAAAAACTGTCCAGAGATATCTCTTCACAAAAGGGGCCAGGTTGTTCACTCTGCAAAAAGGAAATGATAGCGAATGTGAACAAATGAAAAAAAGGAAATGAGCAAACACTTCTGGACTCAGCTCGGTTCCCATGAAAAGAACAGATTCAGGGTTAAATAGATGGGTGTTCTAGGAAAAGAACCACAAAAGCAGCCAAACCCCCATCCTCAATCAGAGGAGCAGGGTGTGGAATATGATCCACATCCTAAGGCTCATTTTCACGTTCTTGTCTATTCTTACCCACCTGTGACGTATTTGGAGTTTTCTCTTTTCCTCCAACAAACACTGCTACGTGACCAGCCACATTTCTAAGCCTTGTACATGCATTAACTCTTCTGATTCTCATAATAACCATATGAGCTAAGTACAATTCTAATCACCCCCATTTTACAGATGCAGAAACACAGGCACCAAAGGATGAATTGACTCCCTCGGGCAGCTGGGAGCCAGTCCCAGAAGTCTGGTGTGGGGACCTGCATTCTGGGCTCGGAAAATCTCACCGACTCCTTCCTTCCTTCGCTGGAGGCTGAACTTGGGGCATTTGAGTAGCTGAGGGGGTGGGGAGGGAGTGAGGAAAGAAAGAAAGGCTTTGAAAGTTATCCTGCCATTTGAGAACATAAAAGAGAAGACAAAAGGAAAGGGAAAGCCCAGATTAGTCTTGGGAAGGCCACAGAAGCAGTGGAAGGACAGGAAGTGGAAGAAAGAGGCTTAGAGAACTAGGCAGTTTTGCCTACTGGGCTGGGCTCTGTGACGGATCGCGGGGCTCCGGGCTGGAGTGCGGGGACCTGAACTGGGCGCCTCTGTTCTCCAGCAGCAGCATCTCACTGGGTTTCCCCAGGCTGTCTCCGCAGCAGCCCCACCAGCACTTTTCACAGCAACGAAGAAAGTGACGGTAGATGTATTGCTTCCTTACTTAAGCAAAGGAGCCACCCCCAAAAAAGTGTTCCACCAGCGGCAAGAGCAAATTCAGGGCCCCAAAGGAAAATTTTCAGAAGGTTCCCCTTACCGTGTGTAAATTGGAAAAAGTTTTCTCTCGTGGGTGAGATGACCATGGTGGGAGGTAGAAACACATATAGAATTTGGGGAAGACTTGAATTTCTCTGATAAGTTCTCTTCAAACACTAATGCCTAACAGGAGTGGTTCAAACAGTACATCCGGGAACTTCTTTTCTCTGTGACCTTGGATCTTAACTTTGACTCTGTTCTCAAGTGACGGGAGAACGGAATGAGGTGGTAAGCACTTGACATCTAAGGGAAATGTCCCCCTAAAGAACCTGGTACAGGCAATGAAGGAAAATGAGATTGTCCTCCAAGAGCTAACCAACAAAATCGATATAGATCGTAGGGAGCAGAGATTACAAGTCATTGTGTTGAACATAGTAATCTGATTGAGGATTTTAACACACCTAAAGGACTAGTGGTCAATCTGGAGTGGGCTTGGGTACTACGGGAGAAGGGAAAGGAGAGAGCAGAAAGAGCAAATCCATGCACTCCATCCACTGCATCCACTCAAGCAGTGCTTGAGTCTGCTAAGCACTGAGCTAGTAAACCAATCCCACTTATGCAGCCTTCATGGGGTTCCAAGCCAAAGGCACAGAGTCGTCTATGAATAACTCAGGGGAAAAAACCAACTTGGTCAAGGACATCCAGTATTCCAGGCCAAAGGCAGTGCTAGCCCTTTTGTGGCCATGAATATTATTTTCCATCCCATATTCCCCTCTCGGCTCATAGATGAGGGGACCTTCCCCTACCCAACTTGCAGACCCTATTGTAGAGAACAGTTGCAATCTATCTCTTCCCCTTTTTGTTCTTTCCTCCCAAAGGAGGAGGAGCTAATCAGACTGCAGACAGCTTGTTGACTGCTGGATCTCCTGTTCCAGGAGACGGGGCCATGGAGTTGGGGGCACTGCTCATGCATGGCATACTCTTTTGCTTTCTTTGATCAGCCTGCTCAGAACTGGGGCACTTGAGCTTCACATCTTTAGGAAGCTACCTTTTGCCTTCTCTCTGCTCTGGCCTCTTGAGGGTGCCTTGGGGTGGCTCTGCCCATCCTCAGTTTGGGTGGGTCGTCAAAGATTGGCACTTTGGCTTCAAGCCAAGCTGAGGTCTCTTGCTCAGGGCACGGGAGCTTCAGGGTCACGGGCTACTACTCTGATCCCTAAATAGTTCCCTGGGTTTGTTCTCCTCCACACTGAGAACTCCATCTGGGCAAAGGGGAGGATTGGCAACCCTCACTTCCAACCCTCATCTCCAAAGGCTGCAGGCCTTCCTGACCTGATAACATTAAACCCTACTAGCCACCTCTCACCCCCTCCTCTAATGCCATGTTCACTAAGCAGATTTCTAATGGGTTTTGAGCTCCCGTGGGCTGCTCAGGCTTACCTCCAGTAGTCTAGGCTGTGCCATGGTTCTCACCACATGTTAATTGATAGGCATTCCAGTTGTCCACACCTCCACTGTGAGCTTGGGTGGCATGCCTCATGTCTCAGAGACCTACTCGGTTTGCTGGCAGAAGCGGGCATCTGAGAGCACAGAGCTGAGGACTGGGCTAAATAAAGCCACCTAATTAATGGCACCCTGGGAGCTCTGTGCTTGGGCAACCAGCTTCATGTTAACAACTGGGAGCCACAGATAGCTGCTGTCCTTTTATATGTAACACTTCTATAGGAATGCCTCATAAGGTCTTTGCGAGGATTAAAGACAATTCAAGCAGAGCACCTAATGGGTGCCTGTCACCTAGCAGACAACAAACATGGGAGTTATTGCTGTTGTTGTTATTATTTGTATTTTGAAGATAATTATACATGTCTCAAATTACTCTTAAAAGTAGTCATAAATGACCACGGCCATCTATAATAAATAGGAGAAATTCTTTCCCAATCCACCTAAAGGCAGTGAGGTAGCAGTTAGGCCACAATACTTCTAAGGACTTGCAATTCTCTACCATCTTATAACTCATGCAATTACTTGGTCTAAATGGCCACGTCCAGCCCAACTCTCTAGCTGACCATTCAAGTTCCAAATTATACCCAGGTGCCATCTTGAAAATGGCACACATTCATGATTTGCTTCAATATCTAATTCTAACCCTGTGAAACACCAGTCATGGATTTAAATCCTGTGTGTGAGCCAGCCTGTGTTCCCTGTGTGCACACAGATCAGGGGCCATTCTCAGCTGCCTTTGCATTAACACCTAGAGGCATCCATCAACACTCTGGTCATGCAGAAGGGCCATCAAGCTTTCTAACCACTACCCACAGGAAGAGGTCCACAACTCAATGCACATACTTGTGCACATGCCCACGTGAGCAAACACACACATACACTTATGTTATTGAAACAAAGCCTCATAAAACAATACTCACCCTTACTATATAGATGAACTCTATTTTCTATTATTATTTTTTTAAAATACTGGCTGAGACCTACCAAATTGACTCAAAATGCAGAAATGGCTCAGGACTGGCTGTTTTAAAGGACACTCTTGTGAGTCCTGTGCAGAGAGGTCACATGAGCTTCAGTTGTGTCCCCAGCCCTGTTTGTCACCATATTTTCTTCCTGTAAGTCCTAAGAGCGCCTTATGCCTACTGTGGGACTTTGCTGTTATTTTTGTTGTTGTTGACATTTTGGTTAACAGATGATCATGTAGCATGGTTTTACTCTTGTTTAGTATTAGAAACTTGTAAAATATGGTTCCTAGGAAAAGCATTTTTATTACTCAAAACAAGATATCTGGTAAATCTGGTATGTTGAGCCTTTCTGCAGTGTGGAGCAGGATCACCCTTGTAGTTGTGTTTCATCCTAGTAAAGCATCTTTATAAAAGCACAAGCACTGCCCACAAACCTGGCACCAGAGTGGGACCCGTGAGAGAGGAGAGATCACTCCCTTGCTCACCTAGCTCGTACTCTCCATGGGCCCACTGGGCAGCTTTGTGGTACAGCTCAGACTTTGGGAGTCATGCCCAGGTTACAAACTTTATGACTCCGCTTTCTAACTCCATGACCTTGAGCACACCATCTAATCTCTTTGAGCTTCAGTTCTCTCCTCTGTGAAATGGGCGTTAATACCAAATCCATGGACTCTTTACAAGGATTGAGTGAGATTGTATTATATGCATATCCATAGAACTCACTGTGAGGATCACCTACCACAGTCAATGGTGTTTCCTTCCCTCCTAGTGGAACTTAGCATTGGATAACCATAATCCTTAATCCTTAATCCATACTCTCATTACTGCAAGTTCACACATAACCTACTTTTGCCTATTTGGCTAGTTATTTTTAATAATATCATAAGCACCTAGGAGACCCCACCTCTAACCAAAGCTAGGACCTTAACAATAGCCTTTATCACAATGCGTCATGTGGTTCCACACTCCCTCCTCTCCACACATGTACCTAATACCCTTCTCTCCCTCCACTCAAGGCAACCCTAATTTTGTCTCTTGAATTCTTCTAGGATCTAGAAAGTCTGCTGTCTTGGATGGAGTAGAGTTTAGGCCATGTGAAGATGAACTTTGGATACCCCCTGGATCACTCATTCCTAAACCAGGTAGACACATGGAGGTAGAGGCATTGAGTATGTTGCAGGGAATGGGGTCCTGAATGGCCCTGCAACCTGCTCTTCTTGTGAGGTAGCAGAATGGTCTTTCGTTCCTTCTCCCTCCAGCTGTGTGTTGATTCTGTGCCATCCTCAAGAAAACATATGGGAGGAGGTAAAAAAAAAAAGTCAGGCACACACAGTAACTTAGTCTCTGTTTAATTTCCAGATGCTAGGTAGAAACTCTTCCAAGGAACACTGGCACTGGCTGACATAGGCTCTGCATATCTAGACTGTTCTACCAGCTTCTAGACCCATAGTTTCAGCAGAATGAACTAAGATTGTCACAAGCCGGCATGGAAAGGCTATGTGACTCTTAGTTAAAGGGACAGGAAAGACCCTCAGCAGACATGACAGAAAATGTTAGTACTGTGAAGCGTTGAAGAGAAAGAGCAGTTAGCTCATCCTCTCTGCTTTCTCATACCTTTCCCCTCCCTCATCCCACTTCCATCTTTCTTGGGGCTGAAGAATTATTACAGAATATCTCTTCATGAATAGGTTGCTCTTCATTGTCCACTTCATGACATTTTCTTAAATCCTAGGTTAAGTTACCCTGACATCCGACACATTACCATTGCACCATCTCCTTTTGTGACTTAGCTGGTGTATTCTCAAAAGGCGAGCAAGTGAAAACTCATTATAAATTAGCTAAGTCAGGTGTGCTACTCATAAATTTGGGATTATCAGAGCTACTGCCTTCTTCCCTCAAGATACTAATAAAATTTTTATTTGAAGACTATTAAATTGTTTCTTAGCTTACTCTTCTCTAGGATAAATCATCTCATTTTTCCCCATCTGCAGCAAGAATAAGAACCACTCCACCTCCATTCCACCCTTAGTCCACAGATTATAGGAAGCCATAAACCCTGCCTAAGAAATTGATGCTGCAGAAGTAGAAGAAAAATGAATTGCAAACCTTCTGCCAAGTGTCATGAGAGATAGATCACACTTTTGTTTAGCAGGATACCATTGATACACAAAAGTAAGTGTCCAGTCAGTTTGGAAAACACTTGAGAGTTAAACTGGTTAACGTATTTGTGTAATGAGGTAGGGAAATACAGGTAGCAAGCCCTGGAATGGGGCAAAGGGGGCAGAAAAAGAAAGGTCTCGGGATAAATAAAGAGAGCAAGCAACATGGCAGCAGGCCAGGGCCCAGGGACAAAGACAACCAATGTGAGATTTCCCCCAGATTCTCCACAGTACATGGTGCTAAAGAACTTCAGTCAGTAATGTCCGATATTAAACTTCATTTTAATTTGGCTCCTTTTCTGGGCTGCGCTAAAATTTGTATCCATTACCCTCAAACTTTCACTGCAAGTGGCTATACCCAACCGCCTGATGGTGGTGGCGCTTCAGGGAGTGAAGGAGAGGGGGAGAGTGGCCACCCGAGGCAGTCAGCAGGCTGGAAAGAACACAGCAGCTGCAAGATGACTCGGGAGTTGGGGAGGCAATCCTCAGCATCCGCTGCAGAGGGGACACTATGGCTTTCTTTCATTCAACAATTATTTTCCGAGACTCGAGCACCGGGCTGGAATGGTGCTAAAAATTTAGCATGAATAACACAAAGGCCTCCCCCTCACAGGCTCACAGCCTATTGGAGAGGAGAGAAAGCAGTTCTTCTAGCACTGTGGGATAAGTGCAGTAAAATAATCTACAAATATACATTATATATTAGTAGCATGGAGGCGTGGAGGGAAGATCCCGAAGAGGCAATCCTCCAGTCGTATCTCCATTAAGAATGTTTTGGCTGAAGATAATAGGGAAAAAAAAAAACAAAAACCAAAAACAGGCAACCAATTCCAGGGCCATAATTTTCCAGTCCCTGGTTTAAACAAATAGAAGTCTATTTTTCTTACATATAACAAGGAACTCAGAGATGAGTGGTTATTGGTTCTGGCTCAGGAGCTCCTGGCTACCAGTAGGCTCTTTCCATCTGTCTGCTTCACCTGCCTTCATGCATGCTTTCTCATGACACAAAATGACTTGAATAGCTCCAGCACCGGGTCCATCCACGTTCAAGAAAGGAAAAATAGGGAAGAGGCAGCCTCAGCTGCTCTCCTCTTGTGCTTGTCCCTTTTATTAAAAAGGAAACACTTTCCCATGAGCCCCAAGTAGATAGATATCCCCTTTGCTTCGTTGGCTAGAACTGAGTACATGGTAAACCATGGCAGGAGAGGAGACTGCAAAAGTGATCATCTCTCTCCTTGACAGGGGAAATGAACAAGGGAGAAGGAGCTGGGAACACGGTTGGGTCCATTCTGCAGCATCTGCCCCAAGCTGGATTCTGGTGAACAGGCAACAAACAGCCAAAGAAACAAGGAAGGGCATGCAGGCAAGCTAAAGAAACAACATATGAGAAGGCAGGAAGAGAGGAAAAGAAACAGATTCTAATTGTTGACAAACGTTCCACATGGCTGGAGCCCGAGAGTCGCAGGGAAATGAGAAACAGTGGGAGCAGAAGGTAAGTTTGAAGCATGATGATCTCTGTGGCCTCACTGATGGGTTTGGGTTCTACATCTCTTAATATGCCTACACCTAACAGTGCCTTGATAAAAGCAGAAACCCAATCAGCGTTAATGGTAACTGAGACCCAAACAGAAAGACAAACAAACCTTTGTTGTTAAGAAAATCCTAACTAATTATAAAGTGAAGATTCAGTCAACTATCTGATGGTGGATGGCAAATGTTACCCCCCTGATGTCAATTTTGTTTTTCCTATTAACCCCAAATTGCACCACGATAAAAACGAACCAGCTGTACCAAGGATTGCCAGTGCTCTAGAATCTCAGCCCTGGGCTCGCAACAAGCCCGGTGTAGCCCTGAGCACTGCCCAGGCTCCCCCGGTTCCCTTCCTACTATTTTTGTGCCCCTTCTCATCTCTGATGAGCTGTCACTTCCCATAGCCAGCACCTGCAGTTCTTCTTTGGAGGACCAGCATTGTTACTAGAACCGCATTGTTCATGAGTGCCAAGAGCTAGAAGCACCTGAAGACTCCCACCCCCTGGGGCAGCTCTTAACCAATGACTGACCAATGGGAGAATAGAAGCCCCAGGTTCCTTACCCTAGGTCAGGACAAATCTGAGGTATTTACCATCACTTCCCAGTGGGATTGGCTGGAAACTACCCTCTGCAGGATTTTCCTGAGATCCCCTCCTCGCTTGGCCTCTCTTCTCCTTGCCCATCTGCTTCTCCCGTATCCTTACTAATCTTTCCTAGAAGAACTTTCTTAATAAATCACTTGCTCATAAATAATATCTCATGAAAAAATTGTTCCTGGAGAATTGGAATCAAACACCCTATCTTGTATGACCAAGCAATATTTTAGAGGTTTTGGAATTAGTAGGATTCGGTTGCTAGAAACAGAAACTACCCTCGTTGTGTCAAGCACAAGGAATTCAGTACAGGAATGAGGCCCTTACAAATCATTCAGAAATTGGTTCTAGGCTGAGTCTACAGGACTGACTCCCTGCACATCATCACTAGACTAGCCCACAGGAGGGGGTACTTCCTATAATCCTGAAGATGGAACTGGACTACAAGAACACCCTGGCTGCATTCGGAGGGCCAGAAAGCCACTATTACTGCTGCCCTTTTCCACATGGATAAAACCGGGGCCTAGATAAAGGAACATGTTGCAGAATGATACGACATGCCCTATGCTCATCAGGAACAATAGCCAAATAACCAGAATAAGGCCCTGCCACATTTCTACTCTCCAAGTCTCAGGACCTAATCAGAAGAACTTAACTCACAACCAGAAACCCAACTCTAGGGGAGTCTGGGACATATTTTTGTGTTCTGGCCTGTGTGGTACATGAGGGCACAAGAAGCAGGCATTGGAACACATGCTGAGTGGCAGTCACCATATCTACTAGTTTGTTCAAAGGCCAGCTTTGAATATTCACTTTGGGGTAGGAGGTTTATCACAAGTCACACGTGGCAACATACATTTCCTAAGGAAATCAGCATCCTTTCATGCCTAATTTTATCCTCCTTGTCCTCATTAACGTTTCTTTGTGTTCAGTAGATCAGGTAGGAATGGATCTATTTTTACTGGATTTCTCTGTTCGTCATATACTTACCAAAGTCAAATAAGTAACTGAGACTCAGCAATTCCACTCCTAGGTATCTACCCAAGGGAATTGAGAGCTTACATACACACAAAGGCTCACTTGCAAATGTTCATGAGCAGCATTGTTCATAATAGCCAAAAAGTGGAAACAACTCAAATGTCCATTAACTGATGGATGGATAAACAAAATATGGTAGAATACTGTTTAGCAGCAAAAATAAACAAGCTCTTGATAATGTTATAATGAATGAACCTCAAAAATGTTGGGGTTAATTGAAAGAAGCTGAACACAAAAGGCCACATACTGTATGAGTCCATCTATATGAAATGTCCAGAAAAGGCAAATCTATGGAGACAGGAGGTCGATGAGTGGTTGCTCGGGGCTGGACGGAGTACTGGGGACTGAATGGACATCCAGATGGACACGAGGGACCCTACTGCAGCGATGAAAGCTAGATTATGCTGGTAGTTGCACAGCTCAGTAAATTTACTAAAAACAAACAAAAAATTAAATTGTATATTTAAAATGGGTGAATTTTATTACTTAAAATAATCTATGCACCCTGGGTGTAGAAGTCAAGAGTACTGACCAACATCACAGTGTTTGGTTGGGGCTGTGCTTCCCAGAAAGGTTTTCTGCAACATTAGTCCTGGGAAACACTCGTTGAAGGGGGTTTTCTTGTCCAGTTTGAGGGGGAACTCTTCTTAGAGATTCAGAAAGCATATTGGCCCATCAGCAGGTTCTGAGAATTCTTGCAATGCACAAACCAGAGTTTCCCAAACTTAGCACATACAACGTGCCAGTCATGGTGTTAAACATCACCACACATTTGCTACCTCCTTTAGTCCCCATGACAATGGTAAGAGGTAAGTACAATCATCCTCATTTGAAGGAGGTGGACACTGAAGCTTGTGAGAGGCAGACCGGGAAAATCTGGCTCCAAAGCCTGTGCAAGCCCTATCACTACAGGGCACCATGTCTTTGGAGCCTCATTGCTTGTAAAAAAAAAAAAAAAAAGTATTCCATGAACACACTTTAGGAAACACTGGTTCAGGGAATTTCTATTACAAATGTGTCAATAAAAAGACACAGTGAATGAAGATGAAGGAGGTTGTCTCCATGTTCCTTTGTAGAAACTGCTCTGAGGGAAGAAAACCATTTGTGACCCAATACCAGTAAACCAGAATCCAATGACCAGGGTCCAGTGAATATTCTAGCAATAAGTAAACCATGTCGAATAGGACACAATGATTAGTCTGGAAAATGATACAGTTTTCAATCACAAAAAACCAGACTTTGGGCTGTTGAGTTCCCAAGACTATAAAATAATAATAATAATTTAAAAAAATTTTCTGCCACATTTCTTGGAAACTTGAACTGATACATCACAAATTATTCCAAAACACAATTCAAATGTCACTTTAAGAATAGGGCATGTCAGATTAGTCACATGAGAGTACCTTATGGGAAGATGATGATGATGATGAAGATGAAGATGATGATGATGAAGAAGATGATGAAGAAAGTTCTAAGTTTTAAAATGGAGCAAAGCAGTAAAAGGAAATTTTAAAATGTGATAACCATTGATTGTGAACTGTATCCATAATTGATGCATTTCTTTGAATTCATATATGATCCCTGGACCCACCTTTAATGTACCCAGTTCAGCTGCAGAAGGGTGGTAATGAGAAGGCATTGAATGCCGTGCCTAGGGTTTAAGTGTGAACATCTGTTTGATCTGCCTCCCTATTCATTTTCTCGTAGCTTCTATTTTCATTAGAGAGGGAGGGGAATGAGCCCGATAGGCTACGTGTACCCAGCTCCAGAATTTGTCATCTGCATGGACTGGCATGAGCACAGGTGTTCTGGATTTTCTGAGTTGACTAGAGTTTCAGAAAACCAGGATTGAAAACACAAAGGATGTTAATCATAGCAATAGTTATTTCTGCAAAGAATCCATATTGACCTAAATGCCAACAAAAGGGAAGTGCTAAATAAATGAGAGAACACCCAAGTCTGTGGGCTCATATGTAGTCATTAAAACTCAAGCTTTGAACATTGTTTAAAAATACAGTAAAAATTTTATAATAAAATAAAAGTTTACAATAAAATTTGCATAATAGAAGATATAAAAATGTATCTACAGTATGTCCTAGCTCTATAAAATAAATAATTATATTTCTAGTATAAATACAAACAAGAATTTCATCAAAATGTTAAAGATGGTTATCTTGGAACAATGGGATTACTGTGACATATTTTTCTTCCTTTTCTTTCCTGTTAGTACTTGCCTGTGATTTTTTGTTTTCGGTTTTTTTAAATAATGACATTGTTCTATCTTTATAACAACCGCTATGTCTTCATTGAAAAACCAAAACAGATACCCACACTGGATGTCGGAGAGATAAAAATGGGTAAAATAGATCCTAAAATGCTAAACTAAAGCTATCTGTTTTATACCACTTGTTCCTGAGGGCTGTAGAACAAGACAGTTCTAGGTTCACTCCTAGCTCAACTACTTCCTATCCAGGTAAACCTGGGAAAGTTATTTCATTTCTCCTAGTTCTGTTTTTCATATGTAAATGAGGGCTGATACCTCAATCTTCCTCAGACGGCTGATGTGACAGGGACAGCACCCAGAGCAGACCATGCCACAAATAGTGAGTCCTTGATAAATGTTGTTGTGGCCCTTACTTCTTTGCCACATTTCCACAAAGGCCTCACAACCGGGACAGGACACGGGAGTCTGTGACGATCTGAGAGATACCTGTAACAGCCAGACAAAAAGCAGAATTTTGACTGTTAAGACAGAGCAACCTGAGTCTTCTGTGTGACGTGGTCCATCCTTTTTCACAGAGGATAGCAAAACATTTGCCATCACCCAGTAGGATACAGGCCACCAGCCTACAGCTAGTAGGAATATTCTTTGTGAGCCAAGGAGAAAGTACAGATACCATTTCAGTTTATAATAAGTGCATTTCTGAAAATCCACTGTGGCTTAAATTGGGGGGATATTTCAAATGCACTAAGTCAATTGAGAACTGAAAGAACACTGTAGGACACCTATTATAATATAGTTTATTGTAGTGCAAAATTGTAGTGCATACATCAATAGGTATGTGAGGGCAGAGCTGCCACCCAGTGGGCCTTGTCCATTGGTGAGCTGAGAATGGGTGCAGGGGTGTTGAGACTGGTTACTTCAGCTCACAGGACAGCTAGCAGGGGTCTAGGTTTATCCAAGTGAGCCAGAAAAGTATATTTTTCATATAAATTTTTGTGTGGGGCATGACATGAAAAGGTGGGAGCACAGGTTAGGGTTTTTGGGTAGAAAGAACAGAAATCAGGTCTGGCCAACTTATTAGAGGCTCTCAGAGACTTAAAGATCAACAGGGGCCTGAAGTGCCTGCTTGAAAAATCCAGGTGATTCTGAGGCCCATGGGAGCAAGAATCACAGCCATAACCAATAGCAGGAATGGTTTAATCAGGACATGCTTGCCTGAATGAAGGATCACCTTGGGTCAAAGTCCCAGCAGAAAGCATCTATCTGATTGGGTGAACTCTCGGTCTGTATCTAGGGCAAGGAGAGGAAAGACTGGCCCTTTGATTTCTTAGTGAGAGGCAGACACAAGATTTAAGTCCCACCAAGACTAAATACAAGGAAACCAAGGTGCCAAGGAAGCTGGGTAGCCAAAAAAGTGACAAGTGTCCATGATAACAGATGACTGGTTAAAGTATGGTACAACCATAAGTGAGATTCTGTGAAGTTATTTTAAAAAGGATAAGGTAGAAATGTCTGGTTTCTCAACCTGCAACTTGGAAGACTAGAAGTTGCCACTCAATCCTAACAACAAGTAAAAAGCTGAAAAACTGAAAAATCAACAACTCTTCTTAGATCCATTGAACAACGGAGGTCACAGGGCAAACAACTGCCCCAAAAGCTGGAGAGACAGACATGAGAATGTAGAGAATTGCAACTTACCAGAGCAGAACTATCTTAACAGAGCCTCACCTACCTGGGGAAGGAGGGGAAATACCCAAATCCATCCCCTCTGCCAGTCTTGTCCCACCTGAGAGGAAATGGGAGAACGAGAAGCTCTGGTAACATTTACAATTCAGGACACAATCTCACCAAAAGACTGAATGCTTCCCTCCCCCGCCCCAACCTTACCACTACATTAATACAGGCCTACTTAGCACAGTTCCTTTGAACCAGGACGTCATGTCCACCTCTACACAAAAAATTACTAGGCATACTAAAAGTCAAAAAGCCCAGTTTGAAGAGACTGGACAATCATCCAACCAGAGTCTGATAGGGCAGAAACTTGGAATTATCATAACAGGAATTTTTTTTCAATGTATGATTAATATGCCAAGGGCTTTACTGGGGGAGAGTAGACAATACACAAGACCAGGAGATAATGTAAGCAGAGTTATGGAAATTCTAAGAAAGAATGGAAAAGGTATGGTAGCAATAAACACTGTAACAGAAATGAAGAATGACCTTGAAGGCTCATTAATAGACTGGACACAGCTAAGGAATTTGACATGACTTAATATGACAACAGAACTTGATATGACAACAGAAACTCCCAAAACTGAAAAGCAAAGAGAGAAAGCACTGAGGGAAAAGACCCCAAGACACAATATCCAAGAGCTGTGGGATAACAAGAAAAGATATGACATATGTGTAGTCGGAATACTAGGTGGAAAAGAAAGAGAGAAAGGAAAAGAAGTAACATTTGAAGCAATAATGACTGAGAATTTCAGACACCAAACCACAGATTCAGGAAGCTCAGAGAACCGAGAAGGATAAATGACTGAACACAAACAAAAACGAACAGATAAACTACTTTTTTTTTTTTAAAGATTTTATTTATTTGACAGAGAGAGACACAGCGAGAGAGGGAACACAAGCAGGGGGAGTGGGAGAGGGAGAAGCAGACTTCCCACTGAGCAGGGAGCCCGATGCGGAGCTCAATCCCAGGACCCTGGGATCATGACCTGAGCCGAAGGCAGACGCTCAACGACTGAGCCACCCAGGCACCCCCAGATAAACTACTTTTAAAAGCTACACCTACACCTACCATATTCAAAAGATAAAGGAAAAATCTTGAAAGACGTCAGAGGAAAAAAATACCTTACCTAAAGAGAAGCAAAGATAAGAGTTATATCCAACTTCTCCCCAGAAGCCACGGGGGAGTTGAGTGAAATATTTTAAATGTTAAGAGAAAAAAATCCACCAACCTAGAATTCTGTACCCTAAAAAATGATCCTTGAAAAGTGAGGGAGAAATAAAGACTTTCTCAGACAGAAAAAAATTGGGAGAATTTGTTGCACGTAGACGTGCTTGCAAAAAATGTTAAAAGTTCTTCAGACAAAAGGAAAATAACATAGGTCAGAAACTTGGGTCTACAGAAAGAAAGGACAAGCATTGGAGAATAAATCAGTAAAGGTTTAATAAGTCTTCTATTTTTCATATTCTTAATTGATCAACAGATAATTTAATCAAAATAATAGCAACAATAAGCTTACATATATGTAATGTATATGAATGTGCTTATGTATGTTTATAAGTAAGATGAATGACACAAATGATATAAGAGACAATGGAGGAATTCACATTATTGTATTACAAGGTACTTACACTACTTGTGAAGTGGTATAATATTATTTGAAAGTGGACTTGGATTAGTTGTACGTGTGTATTGCAGTCTCTAGGGCAACCACTAAAAAAACTTTTTTTTTTTTTCAGAATAAGGAACTTTGGCTTTTTATTCCTTTTTTTTTTTAAGATTTTATTTATTTATTTGAGAGAGAGAATGAGAGAGACCACATGAGAGGGGGGAGGGTCAGAGGGAGAAGCAGACTCCCCGCCGAGCAGGGAGCCCGATGCGGGACTCGATCCAGGGACTCCAGGATCATGACCTGAGCCGAAGGCAGCCGCCCAACCAACTGAGCCACCCAGGCGCCCTGCTTTTTATTCCTTTTAAGACTTTCTGTAGTTGACTACTTTTTTCTTGCTTTGCCATTCACTTTGGATTTGTATCACCTCAGATCCTCTGAGATAAAACAAGGACAGAGAGTCCTCATTTAGAAAACATATCCTAGTTTTACATTTAAAAGTCAATAAAAAGAAAAACCTTCTTAACCCCCCCCAACTTCTCACCCCATTCTGAATAATCTAGTTTAATACAAGCCTGTAAATTTTTTTCCTCAAAAAAAATTCTTGTAACTTTACAAGAATTATTGTTTAAAAAATTTACCTAGGGAAATTAAAGTTCCAGTCATTTTACCCCTACAACAGATGGTACTCAAGTATTTGAGTATCAGTGGTGCTTCCTCAGCTCATCACCCTTTAGTTGTTCTGTTAGCTTGCTGGCTAAGAGTCCTCTTAATCACTCTTCTCCTTGATAATGTCTATACTCTGGCTTCAGCTCCTATGTGTTTTTGTGGGTCTCTTTTACATTCTGAACGCCAATTTCTTCAAGATTTCCTTTAGGTACCCCATAGGCTCTTTTGTGATGTCCACCAAGTCCTTAAGATTATAATATTGATGTTTCTCAAATGCTGAAAATAGCATGTCTAAAACGTGTTTATCAGCTCGAGCTCGTTTTCCATCTTCTTTCTTTTTCCTTTCATATTCAATATTGTCCTGATGATTAGCAACAGGTTTATAATTGGTTGTCACAACTTTGTCCAGTTGGTGTGATACCCTTACAGGTTTGGAAGATTCTTCCATTTGCAATCTCTTTAATCTCATGTAGTTTTCACTGGCAGCAGGTCGGCATTCAGCTCTTTGTACCACTATTCCTTCCAACGAAAGTTTATCTGATGAGTTCTCAGTAAAGACTGTTAATGTCTGTCCTCCAACACTTTGTAAGACAAACGGATGTTCTCTAGGAGTGCTGAATGAAGCTGGTTTTCCACCAATATCGTGAATATGTGCAAGATCCTCATTCAAAGTAAATGACACCTCAATCCTTCCTTGATTCTTGGCAATCCGCAGTTTCCCAACTTCACCTCTTCCAGGGGCTTTAGCCGTTTGCTGTGACAAATATTTAGGAACCTTGACCAGCCACACTCCGGTATTCTGTTTGGTGCCGGTCAGATCGAGTTCCCCACGCTCCGCCATGGGTGTCTGTTGCCGGTGGAGGCTAGCGGGTGGGAAGAGCGGCCCGGGAGCTGGGGGCCTGCGGTGCAAAGGGCCTGCAGTGCAAAGGGCCAGAGAACAGTGTGTGCCGCTGCCGGAGGCGGACTAGGAAGAAACCGCGTCCACCCGCCAAGATATAGGGAATCCCCCTAAAAAAAACTTTTTCATAAAGTTTTAAAAATTAATAAATTAATTTATAAATTAATATGCTAAGAAGAGAGATAAATGGAATCATAAAATGCTCAATAAAAACCACGAAAACAAAAATAAGAGCAAAGGAAAAGGGCAAAAAATAGAAAACAGTAACAACATGGTGGATAGTAGTCCAACGTTATAAATAATCACTGAAAATGTCAGTGGTTTAAATGCACCAATTAAAAGACAGACATTGTTAATGCAGATGAAAAAGCAAAACCCAAGTGTGTATTTTCTATAACAAACACACTTTAAACATAGAGATACACATATCCTATGATCAGGTCTCGGTCTTTTAGTGAGCCCGTGCCTCTAGGCAGTGAACGTCACGAGTATTTCTCCGTTTTTTTCTCGCCACCCCGCCCCGCCCCCCGCTTAGGTGCGTCAGGATGGCCAGAGTGGGCTGGATCAGGGCACTTCACTTCCTCAGGATTAGGGCATATCCCTTAGGCTCTGATAATACCCCAGCAGATTAGGTTAGCCAGTTTCTCTTGAGGGCAGGTATGGTTAAGAAGAACAAGATACTCTGGCATTATTTCAAAATCATTCCTTTTACCTTTCCTCTGCAGGAAGGATGAGGTGACTTTTTTCCACCCCGTACTTTCTATGAGAATTTGGTCAGGCTCTTGGAGGTAAAACGCACAGTATTGCAGAGGCCTCCTCATGACTGAGTACCCCCGGAGTATTTTAACTCCGGTGCTTCCAACAGTTGGCAATTGCAACTCGGGTTTTCTGGTTCCCGCTGAGGTTCCCACTCACTGGTGAATCTCTGCTCTGGTGAGCTGTATTCGCTTGTCTGACTCTCCAGTTATCGGGGTTTGCCTGGGGTCCTCCTCTCTCTTACGCATCCAAGAGGAGTTGTTGATATTTTAGCCTATTCGGCTTTTTACTTGTTGTTAGGTTGGACTGGCAACTTCCAACCTCCTTATATGTGGAACCAGAAACCAGAAGTCTCCCCAGCTTTATTCCTAATTGTCAAAACTTGGAAGCAACCAAGATGTCCTTGAGTAGGTGAATGGATAAATAAACTATGGTACATCCGCACAATGGAATATTATTCTGTGCTGAAAAGAAATGAGCTATCAAGCCATGAAAAGACATGGGGAACCCTAAATGCATGTTACTGAGTGAGAGAAGACAATCTTGAAAAGGCTGTACACTGTGTGATTCCAACTATATGACACTCTGGAAAAGCAAAACTAAAGAGACGGTAAAAAGATCAGTGGTTGCCAGGAGCTGGAGGAATGAGTAGGCAGAGCACAGAGGATTTTTTAGAGCAGTGAATCTATCCTACATGATATAGACTGGTGGAGACATGTCATTAGATATTTGTCCAAACCCACAGAAGGTACAACACCAAGAGCGAACCCTAATGTAATCTGCAGACTATAGGTGATAATGATGTGGCAATGTAGGTTCATCGATTATGACAATGACCCACTGTGCTTCAGAATGTCTATGGTGAGGGAAATTGTACATGTGCGGGGACAGGCGCTGTAGGGGAACTCTCTGTACTTTCTGCTTGATTTTGCTGGGAAACAAAAACTCCTCTGAAAAATAAAGTTTAGTAATAAAAAAAAGTATCTAGAAGGTCATAACTAAATGGTTAACAGTGGTTCTCTCTAAGGAGCAAAATTCAATGGTGGGGAAACAGGGAAGTTGTTGGATGGTGGATTTCCACTTTCTATTTTAATTACCTCCTCATTATTTGAATGACTTTTTTTTTTCTTAAAGAGCATGCGTTGCTTTTATAATGAAAATTCTCATTTTAGAAAAATCCAAAGAATGAAAAACAAATGGATGAAGAAATAAAGGAGACATTCCATGCAGGCCTCTTTGCGGTCTCCATTGTTTTTGTTTTTATATTCTCTTGTCAGGAAGAAATAAGGTCTTGCAGGTAGTAAAAGTTAAGTGACATGATCTATGTAAATCAATTCCCCCAGTGCCTTGAATTAGCCACTTTTAATTCCTTCTTGCCCATTTCCAGTTTTTTCCCAGGCCCCATCTTCACCTTCCCTCCAATTCCTCCCCCTTGCTGAGCAGAAGCCTGAGTAGGTTTCAAAAACCCTCTTGCCCTCTTTTCAGTATCTTGTCTGCCCTCCATTCCGCCGCCACCGCCCTCACCCCACCCCATCCCCACTGTACATTTTATGCGAAGAATGTATTCCTGGAGACCTCCTATAATTCAAAACTTCCATAATTCAATCCTGCTTTCCCCACAGGACTGAATATAAAGTGTATGCGGGGGAGGGGAGGAATGCAATCTTGGAGTGCATAAATCTGCAAACGTTGTAATGTATATTTGCTTTAAGATGGCTTTTTATTTTCCCTGTATTTTCTCTAATATTTTGAAGTGCTCTCTCTTAAATTAACACCACAGAGCATCATGGTGGTTGTTTGGCCTTCTCGATGGAGATTTAGCACATCTAAGTTCTGTTCCAAAGTCCCCGACTTGCCTGAGTGTTTTACAGCTCTACCGCTTAATGAACTCTTGGGTGACCTTGTTATGGGATTATAGGTAAGATATAAAGAAGATTTTAAATTATAATGGCAGCAAATGTTCAAATAAGAGAGGAGAAGCCATCGGGTCTCTCCTAGGGGTTCCCACGCACGTAAACAGCTGTGGTTCGCCAGGCATTTACAAAGGATGGCAGTGGCTAAGGTGGGGCTGATGTGTGGCCACAGAGCAAACCCGGTTCCCGACTACTCTGCCCGCCCGCAAGGATAGTGTGTGATTCTGGAGGAAGGTTTTTAATGGGGGGTGGGGAGGATTTAAGTTACCTTCAATTTGGAACGTAAAGTGAGACTGTTAATATTTTATACAGCATTAGTTCCATTTTACATAACTTCAATAGAATGCCCCACAAGTGGAGAAAATGTCTTATTTCTTAGCTTAGCATTCAAGACTCTTCTGGCTTCTACCTACATCTCCAACTTTATATCCTTGCCACTCCCATCCCCGGCCATGCTGACCCTCATTTTCACGCACCTCACTACATCTGCATTAATTTCAAATGGTTCCCTTTAGAAATGAAGATAATACAAATAAGCAAAAATAAAATAAAATCACCCATAATTTTATCACACAGAGGTAATCATCATTGATATTTGGATGTGTTTCTTTGTGGTCTGGTGCTATCTACACGTACACAGAAATGAAAGTATTTGTGTATGTGTACTGTGTGCATAATTTTTTTGGCTGAAACAGGATGATTTGGTAAATATTGTTCTGGAGCATATTTCTTTCATCTTATGATGTAATTAACTATTCTTCATTATTTTGTTTAAAACTTGATAGGCTTCCACGATGTAAGTAAGTGTTCCATAATAGATTGAAATAATGCTGTGTTTTTGAACACTTACTGTTTACAAATGTGAGATTTTGTGACCAATACTGGAATGAATATTCTTGTTGCTAAATCTTTGCAATCTCCGTGACTATTTTTTATTTATTTATTTTTAAAGATTTTATTTTATTTATTTGACAGAGAGAGAGAGAGACAGCTAGAGAGGGAACACAAGCAGGGGGAGTGGGAGAGGGAGAAGCAGGCTCCCGGACGAGCAGAGAGCCTGATGTGTGGGTTCGACCCCAGGACCCCGGGATCATGACCTGAGCCAAAGGCAGACGCTTAACGACTGAGCCACCCAGGCGCCCCTCTCCGTGACTATTTTTTAAAAAACAAATCCTTGGACCAAAAGGAGTGAAGATTTTCAAGGCTTTACATACCCATTGCCAAATTGCCCCAGGAAGTTGGAAACAATTTGTACTCCCCTCAGTGATATCTGTGAATCCCCGCATACTTATCTGATGGGAGCCTTCTTATTCATCTACCTGCCTATTTCAGAGTGTGATATAAGAAAACCCATAAAAGACACCCATAGTCACTTTTTATGTTTAAAAAATCACTTCCTATTGGTATAGCATGCCTCAACGGACTCTGCTCAGTTGTCTTTCTTAGCCCAGAAGCTCTGAGAATGCACAGATTATGTATGCGTAAATCTTTCTTGGTACAGGACCACATAGAAACAGGCTCTTAAATGTCAAAAAGCATTTATTAAGTGGGCTGATAAATGTATTTCACTTGCAGGCCTGATGTAAGTTATTTGTCTTCCCTTGGTCTCCTGTTGATGGCTTATTTATAGAAATGGATAGCATGATTGAGTTTGTGTGTGTGTGTGTGTGTGTGTCTGTGTATTGTTTTGCCTTGATTGTTTAATTTTTAATTGATGGATATATGCTCCTAGCCTTTTGATGGGTGTATTTTATAAAATATTTAAAATCAATGAATTAATCTATGGTGCCTCAGGGACTGGATATATCATTCCCCTTGTGGGAACTAAGTCTATTCTGGTGAAATGTAAAAAAAAAATGGCACTCAATTATTTCTCATATCATTCAGTACTAAGTGACAGTGGCAAGGTCACGGTGAATACACACACTACAGGACTCAAGTTCATGTGGGAGATAATTGTCTCTTTTGATAGCCTGTTGCTGTGTCTTCTAGTTAAGTTTGTTCGCATTTTGCAATGAGTCTCACTCCAAATTCTTTTCCCTTTCAGGCAGATTACTCACGTGTATTTTGCCCTGTGACTTCCAGGCAAGGAACAACAACAAGCAAGACAACAACAGTTCTTCTCTCCCTCCACCTCTCTCTCCTGGGATATCTGGCATTCTGTTAAAGAGATAGTCAATCCATTAAGGGATAGATCCATCTGTTCCCCTAAGTCATCCACTTAGAAAATGGCCAGTTAGTTAATGAATATCTCATACTAAGAGTCTAGGAAAAAGTCATGTGGCAAAGAGTCACGACAATTACTATAAAATCACATTAGCAATTATATATGCTCCTCCCTTTGGACATGTCCGAATCCTTCCTTCAAGTGCCAAAGGAAAACCCCTATGGGACGCCATTCTCTACACTGGGGCTATTTTCTCAAGGTGTTGGCTGCTGCCGCAGGCTCTTGAGAGGTGATTATTGCTTTCTCCTAGGTGGGAGGGACGGAGGGGCTGATAACTTCACAGCTGTGAGAGGAAAGGGGAAGAATTTAAGTGAATAACCCTTTCTCTCGGGCTCATTCAAATGGAAGAGGTCACTACCTAGAAGGTGTTACCCCCTCCTCACTCACACCATATTTGATGGAAATCTTTCCATCAAATGTGGCTTCTAGCCAGTTTGTCTCTGAGTTATTATAACTATTCTGTTCCTTTCCTTGGACATTTTGCAGGTCAAGCCTAGTAGCTGCAAAGGGTGACAGTGAACAAGAAATTTAATTTCTGCACAGTGAAAGCAATAATGTGATTGGAGTTTTGTCATAAAAATCCCAGCACCGATCATGGCACCAGCCATGATCCTCTCTGCATATGAACATGTCAACATACCAACGTGTGATGTGAACACGCTGCAGGTCCAAACCCCGCCCCCCCCATCCTGAATTCCTAATCAATTATAGAGCTATTGAAATTGATGATAGACAAACCATTAAAACAAAAATCCACGTTCATCTGAAAGTGCACTAAACACGGCTGAAGTACTCCATATTTGCTCCTATCTGGGCTCCATTGCTCTGGCCATTTGCCAGAACTAACATATGCCCGTCTTAGATGGAGTATACTGCTTCCTCCCTTTACCTTTTTTTTTTCCTGTTTTGTTTTTTCTGGAAGTTTCAAACATCTTTAAGCTTGTTCTCCTTACCTATAAATCAAATGTTTGATTTAAAAAGCACCTGTCCCAGGTTAGAGGACTTGATAAAGTGTTGAGGGAAAATGATGCTTGTGGTGAGGTGGCAGGGGAAGCAAATACAGCTGCCATTCTAAGCCAGCAAGTGTTACAGATGCCACGCTGACCAGTGAGACTTAGGTTTGCACTCCCAGATGAACTTGACTTCCCAGAAATAAAGCAGCGTTGGACAATTCATTGCCTACAAATGATCCTCTCTCAAAGAAGACTTTCATTCAATTACTGTTTCTTTTTCAGAAATGAGATTCACCATATCCAAGAATTTTTCTGAAGATCAACAATTCAGTCAAAACAGGAATACACATTCCACTCAGGTCACAACATACAGCTGGAGCCAAAGGTTAGGTACCAGTGAGTATGAACCATGGGCTTACCTTTTGTATTATTGAATGGACTCTGCTTCTGGATCTGTTCTGTCCAAGGTAGAGCCATCTTTTGTGAAATACATCACCACGAGAGTGCTTTGTTCTGATAATGTATTACTCTAATACATCTGTTGCTTTAATGATATATTAATGTAATACATTATCAGAGCAAGGACAACTGATGATATATTATGGGAAGTAATGGTGCCATTCAGAAAATGAAGGATTCAAGAAAAGATTCATTAGAATTACCGGATAATAGCCAACATATGGGACTCTGGAAACTGCAATCTTGGTCTGTTTTCTACTGGTTAGATAAACAGCTCCCTTGTTCCAGAGGCTGCCCCCCACCCCCGCCTCCCTTTCCATTCAGGCACCAAATTCCATAAAACATTGGTTGCTACATATTTTATAAACTCTTTATACATACTAACAATGTCTCCCATGAACCTGGGGTCACTGCAAGCTCATTGTATCCAGTTACATTGTTTTTACTAGGAAGTCCTCCTTATTTACCCCTAACCGTAGGAAACCAAGTAACATTGACCTCTGGACAGTTAGAACAGCCTATCATCTCTCATTACAATAATCTGAACTCCAGTCATTGTTCAACATTAATTATTGCCAAGGCTATAGCATTTTCTTGCTACTTGACAGTTGATCTTCATCCTATCATTAACCTTAGGTCAATTTAATCCCAACCTCCATTTTCAGCACTATACAAACAATTTATTTTTGCATTTTTTTCAACCACACAAAGACAAACAATGTCAGACTGCTCCACATTGTTTTATGCATTATGATGATTAAACATTTTTAAAGACATCCAGACATCAAAATTTGGAAAGCACCAATCAACAAGAGTTCTGGAAATGAGATGTCATGGTGGTTTATTTTCCTGTAGAAGAATTATATAAGGAAGGACTCGAGAGTATGTAAGTTCAGGACTTAAAACATATTTTCTTTGAAGATAATTCTCTAATATGAACCAAGAAGATTTATACTCAGCGTCTACTATACAGAACTATCCACTAGAGTATAGAATACTATGCATTTCATATTTTTAAAGCCATGAGCAGAAATGATAGCCGAATTCAGACAATTTTATCTGCCTATAATGTTTCTTTTTTTCTCCTGGAAATCAGAAGTATGAATATAGGAGAAAGGAAGCTGGAATTCCTGCTGAGAAATTTATTTGGTGTTCTCTATTCTTCTTGACCTGATGCTTATATTGAAATGCCAGAAATAACAGTTTGACACAGCAAGGGCCATTGAAACAATAGTATTTAATGCATTTAACTGAAAAATAAGTAAGCTTTGAATAATCACAACCAATTGAAAGTTAAAGAAATGCTTTGCAGAACTTTGGTGAGCTTTCCTCTGCAAAGTAAAATATAAAGCTAAAAAAGCTGTTGAAATATATAAGACTCAGGAAAGCATTAATTTAAAATTCTTCCAGGGGATACACACTTTCACTTACAAAAGAGCTGTTTTATTTCCATATATAAGACGTTATATAAGAAAATGGTTAAAATCAAACAAGCAAACAAATAAACATAAAGTTGTATACATCAATATACCTTTATATGAATTTTAATTATTTCTGTGGCTTATCAAGGAGTTAAGATAAAACATCCAATGTTCTCTGTTATGACTTTGCAGGATGACAGGGTAATGTCTTTAAGTATAGATTTGTTAACAACTCTCCAGGCTGAACACTGGCCCTTCCTTTGTCCCTCGCTGCCCTTACCGCAAAGGAAAAACTGAAACACCTTGCCCTTGGCAGAAAGAGTGAAAACATGTACCTTTTCCAAAAGCACTTTTTTTTTTTTTTGCAAGACTTAAAATGTGGCATATGAAATTCAAGATTCCAATTTGTTTCCACACAACTCTTAATGCAGAATGTGGGGTGACAGTACTTTACATGTACAGCTGGGCATTAGCGTCAGGCATCTCTCATTATCCTGACCTTGAACAATAAAGGGTCTAATTTCAAATCTGCCTCAGTGCCTCAGAGTGATTCCCAGGGAAAGTTCTGTGACTACCTTCTGGACCATCAGTTATCACAAGACTCAGGGAAGGCGGGCTGCCCTTGTTCTGAATGTGTGTACTATTGCCAACAGCCTTCTCACTTCCAGGAAGGAATGAGGTCCAGGGACAGAGCGGAAAGGTCCCCTTTGTTGTTGAACTTAGGAATTGACAACAAAAGCAGGTAGGTAATAGGAAGTCTCCCTGCCATCCTGGCAGGCCAGAATTCTGCATCATGACCCAGTGGCCAGATTCGTCTGCAGTTCTGTGGGAGCTCATGGACAAAGAGACACAAGGCCAAGGCTTCCCGGAACCCCAAAGAGTCTGGAATGGGGAGATAAGCCTACAATTCCCCCTTAGCCTTGGGAGAAAAGGCCTTTGCACACTAAGGTCTAGAACTAACTGGATACTGGAAGACTCATCCTGTCACTCTATCATCAATTCTTAGAAAATACAAATTTTAGAGGTGTCTGGCTGGCTCAGTCAATGGAGCATGCGACTCTTGGTCTCAGGATTGTGAGTTCAAGCCCCATGTTGGGTCTAGGGATAACTTAAAAATAAAAATCTTGAAAAAAAAATAAAATACAAATTTTAGCAGGAAATCCTGGGAAATGAGTTAGAAATACAATTGAAATAGTGATAATAAATTGATCTACAACAACTCACCTTTATGCTGATTTTTGGCAGGGGCCTCCTCAAAACTTCTATTGCACAGCCAATATAGGCAAAATCATAGTCTGCTTTTCTTCTCTCCTCACAAATTCTCCGGCACCCTCAAAATTCAATCTAACCTGCTTTTTTGTAACATACTAGTGTGGGTATCTTGATGAGAAAGAAATACACATATGAAATCCGCAGCAGCCTTTAGTAAAATATTCTTTAGTATAGATCATGCAAACCTGACAGAAGCAGGTAGCACTTCTCACGACAGACGTTGTTAACAATTTCATTGGAATCTCAGAAACCTAATAAAAAAAACTCTGAGTTCAGTTCATACTGAATTTTTAAGTTATTTAAGTAATTTCACAGTCAAATGCTGAGTTCTTCTATTCAGTGATGAACTTCCACATGGCATTAAAAATACCTAAATTCAACATGTCAAATAAAAAATGCTATTACCAGGCATATGTCTGTGTCTGCACACCCTTGAAGTATGGGGATTTCAAGTGAGATTTGTCATCTAAGAGGTAAAGATGGCCGTCTACTTGAGCTTGTCTGCAAGGAGGAAGCAGAATATTGGCATTCACCAATCCCCACTGCTGTCTTGGAAACAATACTCCTAAAGTAAACAAGGAGTGATCTACACCTTGATGCCTGCAACCAGAATGTGTTATGACAAATTCTGTCCAAGATCAGGGACCACCTTTGTGCAATTCTGTAAAATGACACCCAGAACCAGGTGAGAAGACCTTCTGCTGACAGATTGGTGGTTGCCAGATGCAGGAGGTGGGAGAGAGGGGTGGGTAAAATGGGGGAAGGTAGTCAAAAGGTAAAAACTTCCAGTTAAAAGATAAATAAGTTCTGGGGATATGATGTACAGCATAGTGACTGCAGTTAACAGTCCTGCATTGTGTATTTGAAAGTTACCAAGAGACTAAATCTCGGAAGTTCTCATCACAAGAAAACTAATTTGTAACTATATGAGGGGATAGATGTTAACTAAATTTATGGTGATGATCATTTCGCAATGTATACATATGTCAAACCATCACATGCTTTATTTAAAACTCATACAATGTTATATGTTAATTCTATCTAACAACAACAACAAAAATGGTGGGGGGGAAAAAGATCTCCTGCTGTACTAGCCCTGGAAGGACCAACCTGTGATCTCACTCCTGGATGACTTTGTAAATAAAAATTCCATACGCACAGCTTGGTTTAGGTAGATACCATAAAATATGATGGAATGGGAGTGGGAAAAGGGGAGGAGTTCTCAAGCCTATAGCTTTAAGGATCTATCACACTACACGGCCTTCTTGCCAACTGCTGACAAAGAGCCAGTGTTGAAGGAAAGAGATGGGCCTCTTGCACGTTGGGTAAGGTGATGAGTTCTGGCTGCCAATGAAACTGAGGTGAGCCAGACCAAGAAAATTCTGGGATGGTGAAATTTCACTCAAGAGTGGACATAATAAAACCTCAACCTCTCATCAGTGCCCTTTCCCCACATTTACCCTCAGTCATCACATCCTAAAGCTCACATTATAAACCTGTATTCACAGGCCAACTTGGACACAAAGCTCCACTTTCATGCAGTCTATATTCCATTGTACAAATTGCAGGCACACAGTTTAACCTGCTTTCACAAATGTTGTTCTATTCGTTCAAACATAAGCTTGATATGCCATACACAGTAAAGCAAGTTAAACAGAAAAGCATGAAAGGACATGACGTAAAAAGCAAATTAAATGTAAGCTAACCTCTCAACAAGCTTTCACTGAGCACCAACTCTGTAACCAGTTCAAATAAGCCTCAAACCGAATTCAAAATGAAGTTATGGACACATTAAGGGTCTTGAGACACATGTCCAAATTGCCCTCTAAAAGGATTCTGACACTTGGCACTCCCACAAGCAGTGTAAGAAAGTCCCTGTTTCACTGTATGTGTTGTATTAAATTAAAACCTTAAGTAAAAAGGATGTCACACAAACTGTATATTGCATAAACCCAATGTTCTGTAGCTTTAAATCTCTAACATTTTAGATGGTAGAGTATCTAGTTTATAACCTAGAGGACAGACCCTCACAACTTAAAACAAGAGGAATAAGTTAGGTGAACGATAAACATAACTATTTTGGTTATCTTCACATATAAGCCAAGGTTCTTATGCCCACCTTTCATTTAACTCCAAAATCTATTGATTTGAAAAATTTCCTACACATTCATGATTTTCATACAATGACAAGCATTATCTCCCCTCCCCCATATTCAGAGACCATAGCTCCATCCATACCCTGATGAAATGAGTGTCTGTGTCCATGTTTTATTTAGCTGACCCAAACTCTATGACCAAATCTGTTTGGACAAAGAGGAAATGCCTAGGCCCAGCTGAACCAATCAGATTTCTCCTACCAAAGTTTGTAATTGGAACACTTTAAGGATAAGTCTGAGCAATGGGTAACAGCCAAACTGAGTTCAAATTTGGCTCCCTGAAAAGTCCAAGCTGAAACTATGGAGGAGCAGAAGTTGAGGGGCAAGTGGGAAGATCTGCAATTAGAAGAAGTGGAGAGACATGCAGAGAGAAGACAAAGCCAGGACTGGAGATCTTGGTGCCTGGTGACCTCCTGGTTCTTGTGAAGTCTTCCTGTGCTTCCTGCATACCACATCTAGATCTTTCTATGTCCTTAAAATAAATGCCTCTTTTTTTTTTTTTTTAGGTGAACCAATTTGGTAAGAACAAACCCTCTCCAAGTTTTCATCTTTCTACCAATTTTAAGATACACCTCCTCCTCCCAGCCACTTTACAAAATTTCTAATATCATAGGATTTACCATACAAACGGTATGTATATTAAATATAATAAGAGTTTTCCCCCTTGAAAGGTTATTACACTGATGGTGCATCTTGCATGTAACAGCATCTCAGAACCTAAGCTTATAGAACATAAGCTTAGGAAATAAGCCAGGTTGGTCAGCTGCATGCTGTTTACCCCCCTGCTCCCCAGCTAAAGAGATCCTAACACCTTCTAGGCAGAGATATCTAGAGTTTATATATATATATATTTATTTATTTATTTATTTAAAGATTTATTTATTTATTTGAGAGAGAGAGAGAAAAAACTCCATGGGGAGGGGCAGTGGGAGAGGGAGAGAGACTCTTAAGCAGACTCCCCTATAGACTTGATCTCACCACCCTGAGATCACGACTTGAGCCAAAACCAAGAGTTGGGAGCCCAACCAACTGTGCCACCTTTTCTTAAAAGATTTACTTATTTATTTTAGAGAGAGAGAGCCCAGGTAATTTTCATGAACCAAATGGAGAGACAAGGCTTATTGTGTTTATTTGAATTCAACATTTTTGAGCTGAACCCACTTGTCACAAAAAGGTCTATAGAGATTGTCCCACCTTAAACTTAGTTAGGTATTACCATCACCATACCTAATTATATAATGAATTTTTTAAATCCTTTTTTTTTTAGATTTTGAGAAATTGAAACTTTCTACTTCTACCAACTCTATCCCATAGAAAACAGTAAAATGAAGAAATAAAGTTTGCTAGTTTTGACTATCATGAGAATTTGCCTTAGAAACATGGTGCTTGGGGCGCCTGGGTGGCTCAGTCGTTAAGCGTCTGCCTTCGGCTCAGGTCATGATCCCAGGGTCCTGGGATCGAGCCCCGCGTCGGGCTCCCTGCTCTGCGGGAAGCCTGGTTCTCCCTCTCCCACTCCCCCTGCTTGTGTTCCCTCTCTCACTGTGTCTCTCTCTGTCAAATAAATAAATAAAAATCTTTAAAAAAAAAAAAAAAAAAAGAAAGAAACATGGTGCTTTCCAGGTAGATAGACAAGGGATCTGATTTAGGAACTGAGTGCCACTCCATTATTAATACAAAAGCCACACCCTCAGAGACCCCTTCCTCTTTTAGCCCATCTCCCTCTTTCCCATTGCATTATGAGGTCAAGAAGCCTGCTTTAATCTAAGGGTCCAGGAGTTGGACAGAGAGGACTGTCAGAAGCATGGAGAACACCCCACAGAAGATCATTCTTAAAGGGAACCACATGTGTCTGGCATCTGTTTGCCATCTCTGTGGTAACTGGGTTTTATGAGTCCTAATTTCTGATGGGAACAAACAGAACTCTGAATGCACTCAGGGAATCCACCTGGTGAGTACTTTTGTCGTTTCTTCATTTCTGTTCGCCTGCTTGTTGTGCTTCTTAATTTGTCAAACCCTCTAAAGATGTGTGGCGAAAGAACATAATGACATTTTTTTTTAATTACCAAAAAAAAAAAAAAGCATTCATAGAGTATTGGCAGAATCATGCAAATCCATTTGCTCATTTCTATTTGAGCTAAAGTTTGATGTTTATTCACATAACCAAAAAGCTTTTTAATTATGGTAACAGAACTATGTTTTCTACCCTGATGGATTGGGATAATCATATATAGTGATGGTGCTTCTTCATTTGTTTGCTCGCTGTCCTAAGGCTTGCAGACCTGAAACAAATGGAATCAGCCAGCACCAAAGTTAGAAAAAGCTCACCTTCTATTTCACAACCCACCAAAAAGCATAACTAAACAGAATATGCAGTCGAGTCCAAACATTTAGGATCACCACTTTCCCAAAGAAGATGAAAGAAACTTTCAAAGACATTTTCCCTTTGGAACTTTCCTCTAAAAGATATATGACCTGGGATCATATGAAAATGAGCATTCCAGATTATACTGTTTGAGCTCGGAAATGTTCCAAGCTATCCTGAAGCCCTAACCAGTGCTTTCCAATGTCTGTCTGCGTTTCCCTCAGTGGAATTTAGGTTGGTGCCAGAGTTCCTGCTGAAAGCTCACAGAGTTAAGCAATCTACAGCAGAGACCTTAACATAACGTGATAGGTGCTATTTTAGGGTTCTGAATGGAGCCTTGATGAGGGAAAAGTCACAAACGGCTTCAAGAGAGATGGGTGTTGAAAGTTGCCAGATGTGGAGGGCTCCACGATGAGCTGCAGAGAAGGCTCCACCTGAAGGATACACATTCACCCTTCGAGAAACCTCTGTGTTCGCCAGACAAAATATTCTGGAGGCCAGATTTAGTGTGTGGGCCTTCCAATTTATGTCCTCTACTTTAAAGATGGTTTAGGCTGTGGGGACAGCAGGCACAGGAACAGGAAGTTAAGGAGGGGAGATTGAGAGGTCTGGGCAGCTGACTGTAGTTTCTCAGGAGGGGCAGGAGGTGAGATGACTCGGGGTTGGTTAGGATGGAGGAGGCTTAGAAAACTACTCGACTAACGCTAGACTTTATGCCGAGCACCCTGGGAACCAGACACTCACTCTAAGCAGAGGGGTGACTTGAAGGTTCACTTTTAGTGAGATAATTGCCAGCAAGCCTGTAGAGGAGACAGGCCAGATGCAAGAAGGCTGGTTGGTGATGTGAGAGACCAAAAAAGAGGCCAAGATGGTGGCAAAGAGGGTGGTGAAGATGGGTTAAAACTGAGAGATATTTCTGAGGCAGAAGAGATGAAGCTTAGATATGAGAGTAAGAGAGGGGAGAGATTAAGAATGATGCCAAGGTTTCAGTAAGTGCTTTAGTAAGTGCTTAGGTAAAAATACACTCATCAAAATTGAGGATCAGAAAAGGAGCACTTGGAAGAGTGATCATTTCTGCTTGAGCTATACTAAATTTTAAATACCTGTGGTTTTAACCAGATGGCAATATTTTTTTTCTTTCTCTTTGTGTTCTTTTGAATTTTGGAACGTTCGAAACTTCTAGAAAAGTTGGAAATAGAATTAAAAAAAAAAAAGACACAGTTTATACCCCTAAGCCCTACTATGTCTAAGTAAGTCGCTGACCTGATACCCCATTACCTCCTAATTCTTCAGTGTATATTTCCCAAAAACAAGAAAATTCTCCCACACAATGGGAAGATAAGCACAAGATTAGGAAATTAGCTTGATACACCACTACCACCTAAATCCTCAAACCTCAGTCAAGTTTTGCCAAATGTCTCATCAGTCTTTCTTAGCACAAGATTCCCGCGCAGAATCACAGGCTATGCTCAGTTACCAGGTCGCCTTCGTCCCCTCCAGTCAGGAACAGGGCCCCTGTCTTTGCTCACTTTTCCTGTCCTTGACAGGTCATTTTGAAGATTACAGGTCATTTTGTTATATGTCCCTCAGTTTGGGTTTGTCTGGTGTTTCCTTACGATTAGATTCAGGTTATGCATCTTTGGCAGGAAAATCAATGAAATGATGCTACCTTCTTACTGCATCTTATCAGGTGACACATGATTTCAACTTATCCCGTTACTGATGATGTTTGCTTTAATTGCTTGATTAAAGAGGTATCTGCCAGTTTTCTTCATTTTAACATTACTCTTTTGGTTATGTAATTAATAAGTAAATTTGCTGTTGCTCATCAAACTTGCAATTTATTCATTTGTCAGTTTATATCAGAATGGATTTGGGATTTCTTTATTCAATTGGTTATAATCCATTGCTATCATTATTTATTTAAGTGCTTAAACTGTTCTAGATTTGGCCACTGGGATCCCCTTCAGGCTGGTTTCTGTGTCCTTTTGACATGTTCTTATCATTCTTTGAACACTTCTTGCTTTCTGGCATAAATAAGATGTTCCAGACTCATCTTGTACTTTTCCTACCAGCCTTGAAATCAGTCATTTCTCTAAGGAGCCTTGTTTCCTTTTAGTGGAGAATAATATTTAGAGGCTGCATTCTGGGAGCTGGATGTGCTCATATTATTGCAATGTCACTGTTCCAGGCCCTCTCAAAGGACAGAGCTAGGGAATGTATTTGTGTATACACATCTATACACACATACAAACACAGAGATTCACACACATTTATTTCTTTGTAAGTCTATTTACATATATTGAAAACCATGGGTTCATACGGCCAACCCTAACGTCATAGGGTTTGTTCTAATTTTCTCTTTCTCCATACCTCTCAATTCGATTTCCAATAGTGAGAAAGCTGGCTTTCTGGTTACTTGTGACCAAACCACCATATATAACCACACCCCAGCTCTCCTGCTGTTCCCGCTCTGTGCAGATGCCCCCCCCAGGCCACTCAGGCTCCGACACTTCCTGCAGGACCACCCCCCCCATACTGGTGCCCTCCTCACCCCCAGGCTCTGATAGCCCATTCTGGACACAACAGATCCTTCCCCCACCCCTTACCCCACCTTAGGTTCAGACACCAACCTTGTTCTGCCCCACCTAACAGCTTTAGGACGAAATTGGTCAGGAAAGGAAAGGAAGAGAAAAGAAGGTAATGGAAAAGAAAGGAACAGAGGGGAAGGGAAGAGAGAGGAAGAGAGGAATGTTAAATAGATATATTGAGAAGCACTGTGGTGTAGGGGATAAGACAAAAGCCTGGGTTCCAACAGGCTCTGCCATTTGTTTTCTGTGACCTTGAGTGAGCTGCTGTATTTTATTAGATATAAGATGTACATTTTTTAATTAAAATTTTTTGGTTGTAGATTCCCATGTAGTTTTGAGAAATAATACAGAAAAATCCCATGTACCTTTTACCCAGTTTCCCCTAATGATTAACACCTTATAAAAATCACAACCAGGATATTGACATTGGTACAGTCAAGATACAGCACATTTCCCTCACCATGGAAGTCTTTCATGTTGCCCATTCATAGCCACACCTAGTTCGCCCCACTTGTGGAGAATTTGTTAGAAATTGAATTAAACCTGTATGTCAGTTTGGGTGATATTTACACCTTTACTACGTGGAAGACTTTCAGTCCATAAACACAGCCAGTCCCTCTATTATTTAGGGTTTCTCCCCCCTGTCATCAGCATTGTGAGCCTGTTGTCATATAAGTTCTGTTGGTGTTTGTTAGATTTATGCGTACGTATTTATTTTTTAAGCTATTTTGTATGGTATTGTATTTTAATTTTAGTGCCCATGTACTCATTACTCGTATATAGAAATTACACTGTTGGTGGGAATGCAAGCTGATGCAGCCACTCTGGAAAACAGTATGGAGGTTCCTCAGAAAGTTGAAAACAGAGCTGCCCTATGACCCAGCAATTGCAATACTGGGTATTTACCCCAAAGATACAAATGTAGGGATCCGAAGGGGTACGTGCACCCCAGTGTTTATAGCAGCAATGTCCACAATAGCCAAACTATGGAAAGAGCCAAGATGTCCATCAACAGATGAATGGATAAAGAAGATGTGGTATATATGTACAATGGAATATTATGCAGCCATCAAAAAAACCCTGAAATCTTGCCACTTGTGACAACGTGGATGAAACTAGACGGTATAATGCTAAGCGAAATAAGTCAGTCAGAGAAAGATATGTATCATATGACCTCACTGATATGAGGAATTCTTAATCTCAGGAAACAAACTGAGGGTTGCTGGAGTGGTGAGGGGGTGGGAGGGATGGGGTGGCTGGGTGATAGACATTGGGGAGGGTATGTGCTATGGTGAGCGCTGTGAATTGTGTAAGACTGTTGAATCACAGACCTGTACCTCTGAAACAAATAATACATTATATGTTAAAAAAAAAAAGAAGATACTAGGAAGGGGAAAATGAAGGGGGGGAAATCGGAGGGGGAGACGAACCATGAGAGACTATGGACTCTGAGAAACAAACTGAGGGTTCTAGAGGGGAGGGGGGTGGGGGGATGGGTTAGCCTGGTGATGGGTATTAAAGAGGGCACGTATTGAATGGAGCATTGGGTGTTATACGCAAACAATGAATCATGGAACCCTACATCAAAAACTAATGATGTAATGTATGGTGATTAACATAACATAATAAAATAAAATTTAAAAAAGAAAGAAACAATTGATTTTTGTACATTTATGTTGTATCCTAATTCACTTATTCTTGTAGCTTGAATCTAAATTCACTTATTCTAGGAAGTTTTTTTGTATAGTCTTGGGATTTTTCTATGCAGACATTTATGTCATTTGTCAGTCAGGTGATTTTATTTCTTCCTTCCTGATGGCTATGCCTTTTATTTCCTTTTCTTCCCTTATTGCACCGGCTAGAAATTCCAGCACTGTGTTGAATAAGAGTGGTGAAAGAGACATCTTTGTTCCCAACCTAGGGGGGAAGAATTCAGTCTTTCATTATTAAATATAGTGTTAGCTATTTTTTGTTTTAGATGGGTTTAGGGTTTTTTGTTGTAGATGTTTCCTATTAAGTTGAGGCAGTTTCCCCTATTCTATTTTTTTTAGAGTTTTTATCATGAGCAGGTGGTTGAATTTTGTCAAATGTTTTTCCCACTATTAATATGATCATGTAACCTTTCTTCTTTAGCCTTGGAATGGGGTGGATTACACTGATTTATTTTCAAATACTGAATCAACCTCACTCCTAGAATAAACCACACTTAGTCATGGTGTATAATTCTTCTTATGTATCACTAAATTTTATTTGCTAATGTTTTGTTATGGATTTTTGCATCTGCATTCATGAGAGGTATTTGTCTGTATTTTTATTTTTGTACTATTTTTGTCTGGTTTTGGTATCAGGATAATATTAGCTTCATAAAATAAACTGGATAATGATCACTTCTATTTTCTGGAAAAGACTGTGCAAAATAGGTGTTAATTCTTCTTTAAACTTTTGGTAGACTTCTATGGTGAAACCATCTGGGCCTGGATCTTTCTTTTTTGGGAGTTTTAGAATTATTAATTACACTCCCTTAATAATTACAGGACTATTCAAATTATCTTTTTCATGTTGGATAAGTTATAATAGTTTGTGCTTCTTTGTGGAAATGGTCTATTTCACCTAAGTTATCAAATTTATGTATGTGGAGTTGTTTGTAGCATTCCCTTATTCTCCTCTTAATGTCTGCAGGGTCTGTAATGATACCCCATTTCAATCATATATTGGTGATTTTTGTCATTTCTCTTTTTCATTGTCAGTCTAGCTGGACATTTGTTACTTTTATGGATTTTTTTAAAACCCACTGTTTGTTTCTTTGATTTTTCTCCACTGTTTTTCTTTTCAATTTCATTCATTTATACTCTGTTATTTCCTTCCTTCTGCTTGCTTTAGGTTACTTTTGCTCTTTTTCTAGTTCTTGAAATAGGAGCTTAGATTATTGATTTGAAACTTTTCCTCTCTTATAAAGTGTACATTTAGTGCTATACATTTCTCTCTCAGTATGTGCTATGTCCCCCAAATTTTAACATGTTCTATTTTATATCAGTTAAACATATTTTTAAAATTTCCCTTGAGACCTCCTCTTTGACCCACAGATTATTTAGTAGCATGTTGTTTAGTTTCCAAGTGTTTGAAGATTTTTTTGTTATTCTGTTATTGATTTCTAATTTGATTCCATTGTGGTTGAGAACCCACACTATATGATTTCAGTTTTTAAAAATTTGTTGAGGTTTGCTTTAGAACCCAAAACATGGTCTGCCTTGGTATCTAATTTATGCACATAAAAAAAGAATGTGTATTACACTGTTTTGGGGGGGGAGTGTTCTATAAGTTTTTATTAGAGCTTGTTGGTTGTGACGTGGTTGAGCTCTGCCAAATCCTTGCTAATTTCCGTCTAGTTGTTCTATCAAGTGTTGAGAGAGAGGTGTTAAAGTCTTCAACTACAATTGAGGATTTATCTATTTTTCCTTTCAGTTCTATTGGTTTTTGCTTCGTATATTTTGCAACTCTGTTGTTTGGTGCATATGCATTTAAGATTGTTAAGTCTTCTTAGTGGATTGACTCTTTTATCATTATGTAATGTCCTTCTTTGTTTTTGGAAATTTTCTTTGTGTTAAAGTCTACTTTATTTAATATAAATATAGCCCCTTATGCTTTCCTTTGATCAATGTTTACATTATATATATATATGTATATGTATATTTTATATCTTTTTACTTTCAACCTGCCTACGTTATTATATTTGAAGTTAGTTTCTCATGGACAGCATATAGTTGGGTCATGTTTTTTAATCCACTCTGCCATCTGCTGTTTTTTAATTGGTATATTTAGACCATGTGCATTAATGTGGTTATTGATATGTTAGGGCTTACATCTGCTGTTTTATTTTTTGCTTTCTGTTTGTTCATTCTCTTTTATTTCTTTTTCCTTTTTTGAGACTTACTGTGGATTACTTAACTATGTTCTTAGAATTCCACTTTGGTTTATCCAAAGCGTTCAGAGTGCATCTCTTTGTAGAGGCTTTTCAGTGGTTGCTCAACGTATTACAATATATATACATAACTTAGGACAGTCATCATTGGTATATCATCATCGTACCACTTCAAGTGAAGTATAAAAACTTTAACAACCCTTTAAATCCTTTCTCCCTTCCCTGTTTATAATATAATTGTCTTAAAATTTCCTCTGCATACATTCAGAATTACATCAGAGTGTTATAATTCTTGCTTCATCCATCGAACATAATTTAGAAAATTCAAGAAGAGAAGGAAAGCCTGTTATATATACCCATATTTTTTGCTTACGATGCTCTTTCTTACCTCCTGATGTTCCAAGCTTCCTTCTTTCACTGTTGTCTTTCTGTTTAAAGAAATTCCCCATTCTTTTAGGGTAGGTCAGCTGTGTTTGTTTTATAGTGGCCAGGATTTTTAGCTATACTAAGCAGGAGGAATAGGAAAAATTATGTCTAATCTACTCCATGTCCCTAGAAGCAGAAGTCTTGAAATAGACATTTTAACCTTTCTAAATGAGGAGCTGTCTTTCAATTGCTATTTGTCACAGTGCTGCAGTCGCAACATAGTGGTTTCAGTCTCTGTATGTGCAAATGTGATCAGAGCTATTTATATTGATTCATTTTAATTGAGTTGGGTACCTTGCTTAAGCACAGGCTTCGCCTTTAAGAGAAAGGAATTCATAGACCTAAGAGGTCCTCTCAAAGAAAGTTGAAGGCAAGAGGATTTCTCCTGGTCCAAAGGTCCCTCTGAGCAGAGGAAAGGAAAGGAGTGGCAGACACTAAATGTCATCTGGAATAGCCCTCCATGAACTCCATACCACCCACCCAGTAGACTCTTGATGTATTTTATGGACTTGTATAATAAAGAGGAGTTTGCTAGAAAGTATGGTGATATGATTGTTATTTCAGGTGTCATGACTGGACAACAACATCCTCTTGACATTTCAGTCAACAGATCATTAAAAGACCATCTGAGGAAGAAATATGAACCCTTAGAGTTGTCAGAAACCTTCCATTGAGACTTTCTGGTCAGATCAATAAAGTGTCAGCCTCAACACTTGCAGAATGGGTGTCATTATCTTGGCAGAAAATACGGAGACAATAGTGATATTCTCTCCTAAAACATGCTACATTACCAGTGCTATGGATAGCCCAGAGGACAACTTTATGTGGCAAACCATGGATATCAAGGACTCAGCTTTGAAAAGTAATTCAGGAAATTCAGACACTTATTATTCTTTTTTTTTTTTAATTTATTTGAGAGAGCGAGAATGAGAGAGAGTACATGAGAAGGGGGAGGGTCAGAGGGAGAAGCAGGCTCCTCGCTGAGCAGGGACCCCGATGCGGGACTCGATCCCGGGACTCCAGGATCATGACCTGAGCCGAAGGCAGTCGCTTAACCAACTGAGCCACCCAGGCGCCCATCAGACACTTACTATGATCAAATTCTTTTATTTATATATTCACAAGTGTGATACGTAATAAAAATTATACCTAAATAAGTCTCTAAGAGCTCTTTCAATAAATATAAAATACAAATTCTAAGTGATAGGAAATCATTGTGCTATTGTTTAATTGGCATCATTATTTTCCCTAGTGGTATACAAAATAAGGATGTATTTTATACTCGATAGCATCTTTTTTCAGCAGCATATTAAGAAATACAGGAAGTGGCAACAGTGCGGAAGACTGAGAAAAGAGCCCTGTAAGGTATGGAATAAGAGAACCAAAGCTGCAAGGATGGGAGTTTGTAGTCTAAAAAGAGAACAGTGGAGTTTCAAAAGTGGGGGATTTTTGATGAACAAACTCTAAGGTATGGTCTTGGTAAAGGTTTGGGGAAATAGAGACCAAGGTCACTTGTATTTCCTGTGCAACTTTCTTTCTGGAGAAGCCAGATCTCTCTTCTGACCATCTTTCCCTTGATGCTAAGGGCATGCAATGGGTAGATTCCCCCAAAGGTCGTCTGCCTTGCAACCTGGCCTAGAGCCAGTGCAATCAGATGAGGAGGAGGATGTAGGTTCCGCAGCTAGTGAGCCCTACACCCCAGCTCTTACTACGCTTTGAGTAGTTGGGATTTCCTTACAGTACTGCCTTGGTCCTCATGCTGTAATTTAATTTGTCCTGATCTTGGTGACCATGCCCTCACTATTTACTTATTATGAATACCCTCACACAAGCACACTTTTTCACACGCTTTCTGCAACAATCACGGCCACATCTCTATCTTTGGCTTACAACAAGTGAAGGATTAACCCGCTGCCATTTCTCTGTTTATTGAAGTCTGAGCCAAGAGATCATTTCTAAAGTTGAGTGTACTTATTCGGCTTTGCTGTTTGAAGTTAACTTATGATATGTCCAGCTAACTTGTTATCTCCTTACCAGCCCACAATGGTTTAATTTTTCATCGTGGCAAGGGAATATTATGTAAGTATGGAGTGGTCTTAAACTTTCAAATGCTATATTTATCTTCTTTTTTATGGCTTTAAATATCAACTATCAAGTCAATAAGTCACTCTTTGGCATTATTGTTCAATATGCAAATATATCTTCATCCATCTGGGCATTTCTAATGGCAATAGATTACATTGAGATACTAAGCTATCTGCTGAATTCCACATTTACCCAGAAAACAGTCCAAGATATTAATTATATGGAGTTTTGAACTACCCAAACTCAGGTGTTTGGATAAAACTTTTCAGTATAATCCATGATTCTCTATCAATAGGAAACTCATTTGGTATTGAAATGAATGGCTATCAAATAGGTTTTTCATTGCAGTGTATTTAGTCTATCATAATACAGCCAGTTTTAAAATTTTCTCCTAAGAATTTGAAGATTCATACATAAATTTATAACAACCTTACCAATTCTCCCCATCATTATCTGCTTCAGTCTTCCAACCTCCAAATGACTCTCCTGCTTTTGTAAAGCAATTGGAATTCCTATTTGCTATCTTCCTCTCCATCCCAATCTTGCCATCTGCCTGGGTTGCAATAATGTCCATGTGAGGATCCATTAAACACCATAGCTTCCTTACAGCTTCCTTCCTTATAGCTTCCTTACAACAAGCTTCACTTGTTGTAAGCCAAAGATAGAGATGTGGCCGTGATTGTTGCAGAAAGCGTGTGAAAAAAGTGTGCTTGTGTGAGGGTATTCATAATAAGTAAAGAGTGAGGGCATGGTCACCAAGATCAGGACAAATTAAATTACAGCATGAGGACCAAGGCAATACTGTAAGGAAATCCCAACTACTCAAAGCGTAGTAAGAGCTGGGGTGTAGGGCTCACTAGCTGCGGAACCTACATCCTCCTCTTCATTTGATTGCACTGGCTCTAGGCCAGGTTGCAAGGCAGACGACCTTTGGGAGAATCTACCCATTGCATGCCCTTAGCATCAAGGGAAAGATGGTCAGAAGAGAGATCTGGCTTCTCCAGAAAGAAAGTTGCACAGGAAATACAAGTTGAAAATGACACACTATGTAGTAAATGGATATTGAAGAAGAGCCGTTAATGCCACATATTTTAGCACTATAAGAATAATCTTAGGGTGGGGAGATTTTTTTTTCCCCCAAAGAGTAATAAAAGATCCACTAAAAAAAATCATTATTGGTCACATGGAAATGAAAACATTCTCACTATTAATTTTTTTTTTTTGAGAGAGAGAGAAAGAGTATTCAACTTCGAAGCTTTTAAAGTAATACTGAACTCAATAAATACAAGTAATAAGACTAATGCCTTTAAGCTGGCTATACTGTGGTCAGTTGAGGGGAAAAGAGGAGACATGACAAAGATGGGGAAATGAAAGAAGGAAGAGAAAATAAGATGATCATGTTCAGTTGTGGCTTTTCCTCCCAGACTCTGCTCCGTTCTCAGCCCCATGTGGATACCTGGGGTGGGGGGGGTCTCTCTTATTCACTTATCCCACAAACAGCTCCAGTCCCTTCCCCTGCCACCCACCACCGCACTTGTGTTAATAAAAGAAACTTAGTCCACTTTAATACCCATCACCAGGCTAAGGGCACGTGTTGAATGGAGCACTGGGTGTTATACGCAAACAATGAATCATGGAACACTACATCAAAGACTAATGATGTAATATATGGTGATTAACATAACATAATAAAATAAAAAAATAAAAAGAAAGTTAGTCCAAACATTTTTCAGGGGCCTTCAGCTCCTAGTGTCCTAAGTTTGAGCAGACAACACTATTTTTAACTTCCCCGAGAAGTTCAAAGTGGTTAGATTTAACCTCCCCAACTCAGTCTGTTTTCATCTCTTCATGGCGCCTTTCATTCTCCCCTCCCCTCTCAGGAAAGACTACCCTCTCTCGTGTTCCAGCCTCGCTGCTCCACCTTTGTCCTGAAGAGTTCCTCTGTGGCTCTAGCCTTTCAACCAGCTCCTTTCTCTCTCAACATGCACATAATGTCGTAGAAGCAACAATCAGAGAAAACATTCGTGTGGTATTTTTAGTATACAAAACTCTCTTGCTACATAATTTCCTTTGAATCCTTACAATCGGGCTAGAAAATAGGTATTATTGTTTTCCCACTTTTAGTTCCCTGAGAGGTGAGCTGCCCCACCAACACTCACACAAGGAATGAGCGGCGGAGAGGGGACTCCAACTCGAGTCTTCCAGCTTCAGACCCAGTGTGCTAGCCAGACCACCTCCTTCCTGGGATTGCTATTAGCATGGCTTCCCAACTGGTGAGTGCGGACACTTTCCCAGCCTGGCCGGAAGACAGCTCCCTTGGTAAATCCTTGTGGGGCCCCTAAGGGGTCCCTATGGGGCTGAGGGGTTGAGAGCCCCCCGGCCATCTCCTGCCAAGGCTGGTCTCACCCATCATCCCAGGATGCCTTACAAATATGGCCATTTTCCACACGCCATGACTTGAAAACGGCTGGAAAAGGCTATCGGTGACCCGTCATCCTGTTTGCCCAGGATTTTCCCAGTTGTAGCGCTGAAAGTTCAACACCCCTGGCAAATCGAGACTGTTGATCCTGCGGAGAAAGTTCTGATGGGCTCTGTGTCCCTCCCAGGGTGCTTCCTAGATGCATCTTTTATTTCCATGTTTCAGATTCACTCAGTAAACACTTACTGAGCCCCTGCTGAAGTCAAGAGCAGTACACCAGGCATCAGTACATAAAGATGAACGATCTGTGTCTCTGCTTTCAGGAGCTTGCAGTCAAGTGGGGAAGATGGTGTGTATTCAAATGAGCACACAAAGTGAAGCGTGATAGAACAAAACAAAACGAAACCAGACCCTGAGTATTATAACAGCCAAAGGAGGAGAGAATTTGAGGGAAGAGATGGCAACCAACAGAATCAAATGCTGTGGCAACACCCAGAGGGATAAAGCCCATGAAGAGCTCCCTGGATTTGGTGCCTAGAACTGAAACGAAAGCAATCCAGCTAAGACAGCAAGCACAGAAATTAGCAGGAATTGAGAACAGTAGCCAGACCGTCCTCTAAGATGTAAGCCAGAAGACTCCCACTTTCGATCGTGAAGAAGTAACAAGTACCAGGCTAGTCCTCCCACCATAAACAACTAGAAAACTGGACAAAACATACAAATCAACATCAGCCCTTGCACCACTGGCAGTTGGCATCACTAGAGGAAGTAAGCCCAGTAGAGGCCGAGCTTTCTGCCTGTAGGCATTTACTGGACCCTTGCTCAGGGAGGGGAACCTAAGCAAGACACGGTGCTCACACTAAGCTGAGGAAACGAAGATCGGGACCCAGGGTGATGGCCTCCTTACCTCCCTGCCTTTACTACACTTTTCCTCCAGAGCATGAATCACCACCTGACATTATAAATTTGATTTTTTCATTGTTGTTATCATCCGTCTCCTTGGATGACTCCCTCCTCAGAATGTCATCTTCATAAAGACTGGGCAGAGATACTATCTATTTTATTCACTGTTGTATCCCTGAAACAGTGTATGTGGTGGGTGCTCAAAAACTATTGTTGAATGACTGAAACAAAAAGGAAGTAGGTAGGGGGGCCTGGGTGGCTCAATCAGTTAAGCATCTGCCTTTGGCTCAGGTCATGATCCCAGGGTCCTGGGATCGAGCCCCGCATCGGGCTCCCTGCTCGGCGGGGAGTCTGCTTCTCCCTCTCCCACTCCCAGCTCATGCTTTCTCTCTCGTTCTCTCCCTCTCAAATAAATAAATAAATAAAATTTAAAACAAGACAAAACAAAACAAACAAAAAGGGAGTAGGCAATGAGGAAATACAGTCAGGAAAAACAGACAACTCTTTCAAGAAATGTATAGATGAGGGAAGATGAGAGATAAGTTGGAACCACACAATGTCACAGAGTTTGAGGAAGGGAATTTTGTAGAGAAAGGGGATATCTAAAATATGAACATGTTTGAGGGATCCAGGTTACATATGGTAGCAGGCTGATGGGCTGTAACCTCTAAAGAACCCTCTGAAGACTGGTGGTTGAGATGTTTGGTCATGATGAAATTGTGGGAGACCTGGAAATTGCAATGCTATGGCTAGAGAGAAACTTTGTAACTCCAGATGGTTTGGGTTGTCCACTGCTGCATAACAAATCACCCCACATTTAATGGCTTTAATCCATAATAATGTATTGTTTCCCACACTTCCTAATTTGGGTTGGGGAATGTCTAAGATGGCTTTCTCACTAATATGTCTAGAGCCTCAGGTGGGATAGCTGGAAGAGCTGGGAGTAGGCCAGGCCTCTCTTTCTCCACATGGGCTCTCATATGGCTAGCTTGAGCTTCCTCACAGCATGGTTGTCTCAGAGTAGTCAGACTTCCAGCTGATTTCTAAAAGGGAGGAAGTAGAAGCTTCCAGTTGTCTTGAGGCCTGGGTTCAAAGATCACAGATGTCACTTCCACCACACTCTATTTACCAAAGTAAGTTACTGCCAGCCCAGATTCCAGATGAGAATAAATAAATTGTACCTCTTGGTGCGTAGGGCAATTCAAGTGTACATGGAGGAAAAACTTATTGGGAGCCATTTTTGGAAGCTAGCTACTATGAAGGCTTAGAAAAGAGCAGTCCTAAATGAAAACACAGTCCAAGATTAAGATGAGGTCACATCAGTGGTTCAGTAAAGAGTGGAGATTATAGTCTTCAGAGCCTAAGAGGTCAAGAAACTGAAGGGTTGTTGTATCATTAATGTGAATACCAGAATACCAATAGATGTTGGCTATATATGGGACACAGATCTGAAGTCATTGAGGAAGATAGAAGTTTTCTCTAAAATGAGAAATGATGGCGGAAAGAATAGACAGAGGCTGGCGTACGTGAAGGGTAGACCCCAGAAGAGAAAGTAGTGGAGCTGTTGCCTGCAATTAGCAGAGTTCAGGGAGGGGATCTCTTCTTCTCAGCCCATAAGCAAGAAGAGTGACTTCTGGTGGAGAAAGTTGATAAGAGAATTGCATTATGACAGAAATCCTGGTTTCAGTTAAACTGATGAAATGGGGGACCAAATTAAAAATGTAAAAGAGATCAAGGGACTCCCCATGGCAAAAGGCACATGGTAGACAGATGCAATTGGATGAAAGGTAGTACTGAAATCCTGCTAATGGATGTGGGAATAGAGATTTGCTGGGAGAGCTGTGTAGGGAAGTATTTATTAGAGGGATAACATTAGCAAATAGGAAGATCCCTCACTCTTGCACTCATTCATTCATTCATTCATTCAAGGGAGAAGAGAAGGGTAGATGCTGGCTGGTGCGGATTGGTGTTAAGATTTTCCATCCTGTTGCTTCCGAGTTGGGAGCCCTCACTTTGCCTCTTTAGCTTCCTTTGGTTTGATGCTGAAGGCAGGGGTAAAGGTGGAGGACAGGAAAGAATGTGAAAGACAAGGAAGGTTTGTCTCAGAAGTTGGTCACAGAGCTTAATAGCAGACGCTTACATCATGATATCAGACTATGAATCCATGTCTAAAATTCTGAACACTATTTTCCTCCTAAGGAAGAAGATATCAGTATTTAGTACATAAAGTTAGTCAATTAATTAAAGATGCACACTCTCTTTCAAGTGAAGGAAGAAAGCAGAGGAAGTAAGACATTCTGTGGCATTTTAGCTGGCCAAAACAAAACAGAACTAATGTAGTATCATTTCAAAGGTTTGGTTGGTTGGTTGGTTGGTTGGTTGGTTGGTTACGTAACTTGAGCCAAAGGATTGCCAAGTATTTTACATACATGCTGCTCTCTTACCCTGTGAGATAAATCAGCAGAAAACACAGCTCCTCGGGGCGCCTGGGTGGCTCAGTTGGTTAAGCGACTGCCTTCGGCTCAGGTCATGATCCCAGGGTCCTGAGATCGAGCCCCATGTGGGGTTCCCCACTCAGCGGAGAGCCTGCTTCTCCCTCTGCCTCTGCATGCCGCTCTGCCTACTTGTGCTCTCTCTCTCTGTGTCAAATAAATAAATAAATAAAATCTAAAAAAAAAAAAAGAAAACACAGCTCCTTACCTGGCACCTCCCACTCTCTAAAAAGAACATACTTACCAAGATCTTTTTTTTAAAGTAGGCTCCAAACCCAGCATGGAGCCCAGCACAGGGCTTGAACGCATGACCCTTGAGATCAACACCTGAGCTGAGATCAAGAGTCGGAGGCTTTACCTACCGACTGAGCCACCCAGGTGCCCCCATACTTAACAAATTCTAAGTTTTTTGTTTTTACAATGATATTTTAAGTTTGGAATAGAAAGGACACCTTTTTTTTTTTTCATTAGGGAAAAAAGAAGATGGCGATGAAATAGGGTATTTGCAATCTGAATTGAATTAAATGTTCATATTTATTTTGATTTGTGTTTCTCTTTTTTTTTCTAAAGAGGCAAAATACTCTGATAATGGCTCCGTGGAACTTGTTCCTGCCTGGAACAGCCATTCGTAGGGTTGAGGGAAAACACATGGGGTGTTCATCTGTTTGATCTGATCTTAAGTGGTGTTCTGACTTAGAGTACACAGAGAGGTGAGCAGACCTCTCAATTCGGTGTGGCCTGTGATTCAATGGATTTTCAGAAAACTTCAGTGACACAAACATTCTCTCTTCTCTGACCCCAACAACATAAGCTGAGAGGAAGGCAGGTTTGCTTCTGGAAGTGGGCTGTGGCTACCAGGGGAGCTGGGGAGAACCTGTCTCCCCTCTGAAAATGTAATAAAACACGACACATACCAAGCTCTCTTGTCTAACACTTAAGCCCAGATAGAAAGTCATCTGGCATTTACCCAACTTCTCTAAGACATAGAAATGACTTACTTAAGATAGTCCAGTCAGAAGCAGCTGTAGAAAAATCACCTACTCCTCCTATAAAACAGCGTCCCCAGAGGACAGACTCCCTTTTGTGAAAAAAGGGAATTCACTCCCCACCCATACCCACAACCAGGGCGAAAGCTGAAGCTGAAGCTGGGTTAAAACAAAATTCTTTCTTTCTTTTTTTTCTTTTAATGTTTCAACAAAATGAACTTCTCCCTCCTCGTGTCTTAAATCATAGGAATTGCTTACATAACAGGACACAAGAATTGTGAGGAAGGAAATCTAATTTTCCTCCACATTTGCTAATGATCTTTTCTCATTGTCCCTGGGGAATCCAATACTTAGCATACTTCCCTGCAACCTCTTAGACAAGTCCAGGCCTTTTATGCCAAACCAATCCATTACACTTTCCTTCTGGAGCCAAGAGCAATGGACATTTTTTTTTTTGGCCACTCAGCGTCCATACACCCTATTTCTTAAAACTGAGATCAGGGGAGCCCACTCCACTCACTCTTGGCTCCTGTAGCTCAGGAGCATCCCACTGCCTTCCCCAGCACCCCAAGTCACTCTACGAGCTGACCCAGGCCAAAGATGGTGAGTGCACCATCACACACTCTGCGGAGGTGCTGTGACTCAGCCAAAGACAAGTAAATGGCCCAATCAGAGCCAGTGAAACACAATGAGACCTAACAGATACTTCCGGGAAAGAGACCCTCTTTCTGCTCATGCCGGATTTGAGAGGACAAAGAGGTTAGAGCTGTGCCTCCACTCTGCTATGAGGGGGAGTTTAGATGAAAGTCACCCCATCAGGAGGAAGGAGCTGAGGAGAGAGAGCAACCCAGCCCAATGACACTGCTAGAGCCAGGACTCCGGGAAGGCCTGAAGCAAGCCTATCCTTGGACTTTTCAAAGAGCCATTAAGTCTCTTTTTTCCTGAAAAGAGAATTTTGCAACCCAAAAGTCAGACCTGCTACTCCCAGCATCATTTCAGGCACCTATTTCTAGATGCCTGCTACATCGATGAGCTCTGTTTTGCACACTAAAATTATTCTCTTGTCCTATTCAACACATGTCCCTTGGCAAGGGCTCTGCATTTTGTTGAAGCCATCCTCATTCATTCCGTGCAATCCAATGTTGCAACATAAACTCTTTACACTTTTGCAGAACCCTCTGTATCTTTCTCTTCTTTCTTTTCATTCACTTTCAATTCAGGAACGATTTATTGAGTACTTGGTACGTGCTTGTAGAAGTCAGCAGGTGCACAGTAAAGGAAATGAGCAACAGAGTAAAAAAAGGCCAGTGGAATGGGAGAAAATATTTGCCAACTATCTGTCTGATAATGGCTAATAGTCAAAATATATAAAGAACTTCTAAAGCTCAATAGCAAAAAAATCTAATAACTCAATTAAAAAACAGGCTAAAAACTTAGACATTTCTTCAAAGGAAACATAGAAATAGCCAATAGACATACGTAAAGACTCTTAATGTTGCTAAACATGAGGGAAATGCAAATCAGAACCCCAATGGGTTATCACCTTACATCTGTTGGAAAGGCCATTATAAAATAAAGCAAAGCAAAACAAAACAAAACAAATGTAACAAGTGTGGGTAAGGACGTGGAGAAATCGAAACCTTTGCACACTGTTGGTGGACATGTGAAGTGGCACAGCCTCTATGGAAAACAGTGTGGAGGTTCCTCAAAAAATTAAAAATGGAGCTACTGTATGACCCAGCAATCCCACTTCTGGCTGTTTATCCAAAAGAATTGAAATCAGGACCTTGAAAAGATATCTGCACTCCCATGTTCATTGTAGCATTACTCACAACAGCCGAGATGTAGAAACAACCTAATGTCTGTCAACAGATGGATGGATAAAGAAAATGTGGCATGTACATGGAATGGAATTCAGTCTTTAAAAAGAAGGAAATTCTACAATATGTGACAACATGAATGAATCTTTTTTTTTTTTTTAATTTATTTGACAGAGAGAGCGAGACAGCGAGAGAGGGAACACAAGCAGGGGGAGTGGGAGAGGGAAAAGCCTTCTTGCTGAGCAGGGAACCCGATGTGGGGCTCGATCCCAGGACCCTGGGATCATGACCTGAGCTGAAGACAGACGCTTAACGACTGAGCCACCCAGGCGCCCCAACATGAATGAATCTTGAAGTTATTATGCTGAGTGGAAAAAGCCAGTTACAGGGGCGCCTGGGTGACTCAGTCGTTAAGTGTCTGCCTTCGGCTCAGATCATGATCCCAGGGTCCTGGGATCGAGCCCCGCATCGGGCTCCCTGCTCTGCGGGAAGCCTGCTTCTCTCTCTCCCTCTCCAACTCCCCCTGCTTGTGTTCCCTCTCTCGCTGTGTCTCTCTCTGTCAAATAAATAAATAAAATCTTAAAAAAAAAAAAAAGAAAAAAAAAAGCCAGTTACAGAAGGACAAATATTGCATAATTCCCCTCACGTGAGGTATCTAAAATAGGCAAATTCATTGAATTAAAGCGTGGAATAGAAATGAGTTGCTCGTCAACCCACTTCAGTTAAGCAAGATGAATAAGTTCTAGAGATCAGTCGTACAACATTATACCTATAGTTAATAATACTGTATTTTACACTTAAAAATTAAAAGAGTAAGTCTCATGTTAAGTATTCTTACTAAAATAAAATGAAATAAGCTGTGAGGGATACGAAGCCTCAGCAACTGTGCAAGATCACAGAACAAGGTGTTGTGTACTAGGATCAGAGAATGTAAAAAGTGATAGAAGATACAGAGCAGGGGGCGCGGGTGGAAGAGCCAGGGCCTCCCAGCATTGTCACAGGCCTTTCTAAGATTTTCAGAAGGTCAGATATTTGAGCAAGAAAACATTTTCCTACTTCCTTCACGCTCACTGTTCAATCTCTTTGTATAGTGGAAGATGAAGTTTTGGAATATAGAAGAAATATCTCAGATGCAAATTCATTCACCATGGAGCAAACATTTATGAGCATGTATGGTGTGCCTGACAATGTGCTGGGCCCTGGGGACAGAGTACCAGTGTCAGAAAACTTATATTCTACTGGGAGAAACAGAACACAAACAAGTAAAACATCAATGAATATTTAATATGATGTTACATACTTACACCAAAAGCAGAGCCAGGTTAAGGGATGAAAGTGATTGGAGTTGAGGTGGGGGCCTGTTTTAGATTAGGTGACTAGAAAAGGCCTCTCTCAAAAAATACTGCTTTTGCAGAAATGTGAATTCAGTGAGGTTATAGGTTGGGTGGTGATCTGGAGGAAGAGCATTTCAAACAGTGGGAACAGCAATGCAAAGATCTTGACAAGGCCGAGTGCTTCATCGGCTTGACAAACTTTGAGGGGACCACAAAATGTTTTCATTTCTTTTAAAATCAGAAGGAAAGAAAAGAACTTTCAGATCAAAGGAAGTGTTTTCATGTGTAACATTAATATATTTATCTTTATAATGCAGTAGTGAAATAAAATGTATTTATTGATTTATTTTTTCAGTGGTAGAGCAGGCCCACAAAAGTCACAGTGCAGCCCTGGGCCCTGGAGCAGAAAAGAGCTGGGCCTGCTGGAAGAAGAACGGGACTGTGTGAGCAGAGGCGTCAGAGTGGAGGGACGGGGCAGGAAGTGAGTTCAGAGAGGTAGGGTATCAGGGTGGGGGGGCTCCGTGGGGATGGCAGGGAGCTGATATGCCACAGACAGACTCAGGTCTTGGTTTGGATTTGGGAGTTGGGGAGTGGTTAGCTAAAAGGGAAAGGGGGGCAAAGAAAAAGTCCCAGTGCTCAGAATTTCTGACACTTTGTTGAAGTCCACAATTGGAACATGGAACATTTCTGGCCATTTCGAGCAAGGGACTTCTATTGACTTTTTAACTTTTCAGCAATATAAACGAGCGACTTCAGATGGGTTACCAGTTCCTCCTGCATCCTGAAGTCAGCTTCTGCTGCATCTAAGCTTGCTGCTTTCCTCCTGACTTTCTACCTGCTCCACGTGGGGCACCGATAACTTCGAACAATGCGGAAGCACTTGGCAGTACTCAGATGCCATCAAATCGCATATTGTTGTTATTCCAGTGAATACTAATAAGTAATAATGCTTCTGTCCACGGATGGACTTTGGCTTAGAGACGAATGACCTTTCTTGCTGGCTCACCTACCTTGTGTCCGTATCCAGCACTATCAGGAATCCCTCAGCTACAACCAAAATTTCAAGAAGGATTTGTCACGCCATGTTGTGAACTCATAAAGTTTATGGCACTGCTCGTGGTTGCTCCTTTACTAATACCAGTGATATTTAAAGCTGTTAACAGTGAAGGCCCAGGCCACTTGCTGCATCGCCCCTCTGCTGTCCTACATCCTGTTGAGACAATTGAGGTCATCTCCCTTCGTTAGTGTGCATTCTCATATTTAACATGACCCAGCGGAACCGGAGCCTGGGCCAGCAAGCTAGGCACTCCCCACACCCCCCAGACTTTTCAAGGTCCTTTGCAAAGCTAGCCATTTGAGCAAGGAAGCCTTTTTTTCCACCTCCCTTCTTAGAAGGAAATCAGTTGGGATGCCTTAAAGGCAGCGAGGTCAAAGGGCTCATGGATTTTGTCAGAGCTTCTTTAGGAAGTCACTTTTTATTGGGTTCTCCTATATGGGCAAATACCAAGTGAGAAATAATATAAAAGGGCCCCTGTATTTTGGGGTTAGGGAGGGCTTTATAGGAAGAAGGACAATTGGTTGTGTTGTTACCTAAAGGTGGGAGGAGCCCTTCTTGGAAATTTAACTTTTAAGCTTTTAAGTCTACATTTATCGTTTAGTAGTAAAAGTGCCAGAAAAGGTGGTGGCAAAGCACGGGGGGGGGGGGGGGTTTTGTCTTAACTTTTCAGTGCCTCTCGTCTTTGAGCCTCATCTGATTTCTGATGGGCACAGCTTCCAAACAGAACAGTCCATGGATGAACCAGAAAGCTCCCTTTGGTGCCTTTGTCAATTACAGATGAATTTTCAGAGGAAATGCAAATCCGCTCATGCCTGCAGTTCCAGAACCCGGAAAGAAATGGAAGTATTTCTTATAGATCAGTTTTGAAGACATCTGATCAGGGAGTCACAGTCCTGGAGGTCTCCCTTTCTCTGCCTTTCTCCTTGGAAGCAAGTAAGTGAGCCCCACTAGTGATGCTGGAGACACAAGCTCTGAGGGCCCAAAGAAAGTGAGATAAAACCTAACACACTCGTGCCATGCCATGGGAGGCGGCGTCCGGAAAGTCTGCATTTGGAGCAGGGGAGGTAAGCTTCCTGCTCACCTTTACACACGCACTGTGTTCTGGCCTGTGTGCAGGGCCCAGACAGACTGGAAGGACTCCAGGGGAGAGCGGAAAGGAAGACCGGCTGCTCTCAGCCAACATTTGGAGGATAGTGATGAAAAAGAGCGGACTAAAGGAGTATGGCTTCAGATGGCAGAAGCAAGAGCAGAGGGCAGAAATGCTAGGTTTCTTTTTCACATTTTTTATGGTAGTAAAATATACGTAAATAAAATTCACCATCTTCACCAATTTTAAGTGTGCAGCTCAGTGGCATTAAATACATTCACATGGTCCATGCAACCATCACCACCAAATCTCTCCAGAATCTTTTTGTCTTCCCAGATTAAAACGCTGTGCCCATTAAATGAAAACTTCCCATTCCCCCCTCCCCACAATGCTGAGCACTCACCATTCTACTTTCTGTCTCTATGCATTTGACTACTCTAGGTCCCTCATATAAGTCAAATCGTACAATATCTGTCCTCTTGTGTCTGGCTTATTTCACTTAACAGAATGTCTTTAAGGTTCATCCATGTTGTAGCACATGTCAGAATTTCCTTCCTCTGTAAGGTTGAATAATATTCCGTTATATGTCTATACCACCATTCAATCATCAATGGATGTTTGGATTGTTTCTACTTTTTTGGCCACTGCAAATAATGCTGCTATGAATATGATGGTTCAAATATCTGCTGAGTCCCTGCTTTCAATTGTCCTGGATATATATCCAGAAATGGAAATGCTGGAGTATCTAATAATTTTAATTCAATTATTTGAGGATCTGCCATATTGTTTTCCACAGTGGCTCCGCTATTTTATATTCATACTATCAATGCACAAGTGTTCCAATTTCTCCACATCCTCACCAACACTTGTTATTTTCTGTTTGTTGGGTAAAGGCCATCCTAATGGGTATGAAGGGAAATGCCAGATTTTGATGGACTCTAAGAAGGAACTATCTCACAATAAGATCTGATTAGAGTCTGTCCCGTTTTTAGGGTTGGTAAGTCAGAAGCTAGCCTCGAGAAGTGCTAATCCATTTCCAGAATTGAGGGTCTATGAATCTGTAACACACAATAGCACTTGAGGGCCTCATTTATTTTTGGGTTTGATATATATATAAGAGTAATGTATGAATTACAAGGATTTCTTGGGGGTTATGTATAGACAGAGGGGAGATCACAAACTGGTGATCCCCAGATCTGATCCACAGATGTACTTTGTTTAGTACATATGCCCCCAAACTTGGAGATTTCTCAATAAATTTAGATTTCCTGCTTCTCCTGGAAGGTGGGAAGATATGGCAACAATGGGTCTGTATTCCCTGGAGTGGAGAAGCAGGAGGTACCCTGGCTGCCCTGATCAATAGCGTGCAGCCCACTCCCACACCAGCCCCTGTTGTCCATTGAGACAAGCTACTTAATCACAAATGAATGGTGAATTAAGTGATTTCTGTACTTAAAGAACTTTCAATAAGTATACAAGCTCTTTGGCCAAAGCATGTGAAATGAGACATTACTGCATTTATTATTTTTTTCCAGTGTTCATATATTTAACTATGTTGTTAAATTTTAAAGCAAATTAACAGGATAAAGTCTAAGGTACTAGCATTAACATGTTTTACAGAAAGGATCATGTCTTGTCATTGTGATATTTATTCTGTGACAGCAAGGACCGAGGTTCTTTTTTCACACGTGTACACCCAAAGCATACTTGGTGTAGGTAGATATTAGCCATACCATGCACGCAATGTTATTATTAAGTACTGAGTGTATTTTGTGGTGAGTTGAATGCAGTTGTCCAACATAGTAACTAACAGAGTGACATAGGTATTTAAAATAGTGTGTAATTAAAAGCATTCATTTAAGGGCACCTGGGTGGCTCAGTTGATTAAGTGTTGGACTCATGATTTCGGCTCAGGTCATGATCTCAGGGTCCTGAGATGGAGCCCCGCCTCTGGCTCTGCGCTTAGCAGGGAGTCTGCTGGAGATTCTCTTCTTCTTCCTCTCTCTCGGCCCCTCCCCCTGCTCATGCTCACTGCTCACACTCTCTCTCTAAAATAAATGAATAAATCTAAAAAAAAAAAAAAAAGCATTCATTTATTCAAAGTACATTGAGACAACTACATTTGTCTCCTGACTTTAGTCCTTTCAAAGATAAAATTCCAAACTCGGATTTGGTTAAATGTTATCAAAATATATATATATGTGCTTTGTTTGGTTTGGTTTTTTTTAAATTAAATTTTATTTATTTTTAGTCTAAAAATCCTTTTTCTGAATCCAGAGAAATTCCAAGTTTATAATTTTTTTTACTTTGTTCTTTCTTATTAGTTTTAAAAAATTTTTGCTTGCTTATCTGTTTGTTTTGGACACAGAGAAGTGTTAAAAGGGAAAGGGTAGTGCTCATTCAGAACTATACTTTTCCGTAAGACTATAATGTAGACTTGAAAGTAATCCAATGTGGGTTATGATTTATGTCAGATGAATGCCAAATAATACTGGGTCATTTATTTTGTTTCAGGCACAACAATGGGGGTGGAGGAGGGAGAAGAGGTTGGTTTAAAACAAATCAAATCATGAAAACCTCAATAAATGTTTTATAAGTGAAATTTATAACTGAATGAATGCCACAGTGCCTAAAATTCCTGCTATTAAAGTCACTGCTCTGGGATAAAGCATGGGAAATCCAGAAAGCAGAGGTAATATATTCAAACTTTGCCTCTAGGAGCCAAAGAAAATGAAAACATCCCATGGGAGTCTAGGGGGTAGAGCTTGAAGAGGTTTCCGGCAAAACTTCTTTGAGACCTTGCATTTTGACTTAAAGTTTATGCAGAGTTTGGACCTCATGACATAGCCCATGCCATCAGGAGTAGTTACTGTGCTTGGGGCTTCACACACCGGATTCATTGAAATCCCACACCAACCTCATAAGGTAAGGAATTTGCAGTCATTACCCCCATTTTCCATGAGAAAAACCAAGATACTTGGTATATCCAAACATATCTTAATAAAAGTATGTCTAAAATTATTTGAATGTTAAATTAGTTAATTTCCCCCCAACAAATATTTGAGTGAAAAGAGCATTCCAGAAAGACGGCCATGTTTATTCTATGATATCTTAGACTCTCTGGCTGCTTTATATATATATATATTCCTCTTTGAAAAAACATGAGAGCAAGCTATTTGTATTGCTGAAGGCATCAGCATTAAGTAGCTAATATATTATTGTTACTGTCTTTATTTTTATTATTTTTAAATTTTATTTAAAGATTTTTATTTATTTATTTATTTGACAGAGAGAGACACAGCGAGAGAGGGAACACAAGCAGGGGGTAGTGAGAGAGGGAGAAGCAGGCTTTCCGCTGAGCAAGGAGCCCAATGGCTGGGCTCGATCTCAGGACCCCGGGATCATGACCTGAGCCGAAGGCAGATGCTTAACCAACTGAGCCACCCAGGCACCACTGTTACTGTTTTTAAATGCTTACATTTTAAATTAAAAGAATTATAGCTGTATGTTTCAATATTGCAGACAATAAAGGGAAAAAAAATGAACAGCTCTCATTATCCCATTGGCTATCATTTTTGGAGAATGAAAGTATCAGGAGGCCCTAGGAAAAGGGAGAAAACAGGAACAGGGATGTTTTGAATGTAGAAAGATGATGAGCCCGACCTGCTGGGAGAGGGTGGGTTTGATGGGCAGTGCAGTGGTTATTCTAGATGCTGAAAGGAACAGTGCTGCTGAGAGCACAAGTGGGCACCGAACATGCTGCTAGGACAGAGGAGGCAAGGGTGTTGGGCCTGGTGGAAACCTTTCCCACTTAGCAGTTTTGCTAAGAGCATGGGACTGAGATGGTCCTAGATCCTGGCGGACTGGAGGACGAAGACTTTTCTTTAGGCAGCTAATTCTGCTTGCTCTTTTTTTTTTTTTTTTTACATTTTTATCATCTGCTATATTGGTCAGCTGGAGTTGCCATGACAAAATACCATTGACTGGGTGGCTTAAACAATAGAAATTTATTTTCTCACAGTTCTGGTGACTGAAAGTCTGAATTCAGGGTGTCAGCATGGTCAAGTTCTGGTGAGGGTCTCTTCCTGGCTCTGATTGATTGGTTGATTGATTGATTGATTTTTAAGTAATCTCTACACCCAACCTATGTCTAAACTCATGACCCCAAGATTAAGAGTCACATGCTCTACTGACTGAGCCAGCCAGGTGCCATTCTTTCTGGCTTTTAGATGGCGGCCATCTCCCTATATGCTCACAGGGCCTTTCTCAGAGAGAAAGAGAGAGAGAGAGAGCTCTTCAGTCTCTCTTCCTATAAAGGCACTGATCTCATCATGTGGGCCCCATCTTCATGACTCATGTAAATCTAATTACCTTCCAAAGGCCCCATCCCCAAATACTATCATATTGGGGGGAAGGGTTCCAACAAATGAATTTTGGAGGGACACAAACATTCAGCCTATAACATTTAGTAATTATTTGCTTCATATTGGTCTGGGTCTATTATTATTTCTCACATAGCTTCATTTCCTGTTCTCAGAGTTCTTAGCTGACCTGGAGAATTTCTGTACTTTAAAAGTAAAAAAAAAAAAAAAAAAAAAAAAAATCATCTCAGTTTGTTTTTTTTTTTAAGATTTTTAAAATTTGTTTGAGAGAGAGAGAGACATAGTGAGAGAAAGCACAAGCAGGGAGGGAGAGGGAGAAGCAGACTCCCTGCTAAGCAGGGAGCCCAATGAGGGGCTCGATCCCAGGACCTTGAGATCAGGACCTGAGCCAAAGGCAGACGTTTAACCAACTGAGCCACCCAGGTGCCCCTCAGTTTTGTTTTTGTTTTTTTTTTAACCATTTCAGTTTTATGGGAAATGACAAATAAGGGTTAATTAAAATAAGCCTTGGAGTTCTATAAAATCTACAGTCAGGGATAATATTACTATTTGCTCAGCATGGTATTCCCAGTGGTTTGCTCAATGTTTTGCACACTATAGTACTTATTAAATAGTTGGTGAATGAATGAATGAATGAATGAATGAATGAAAGAAAAGAGCTTGATCAATCTAGGTTCAGTCAGTGAACAGAATTCACCTCATATGGGTCAAATGAAGAACCTCTAATGAAGGGACTACTTACAGAGGTATGGGTAAGGTTATGGGGAATAAATGAGGACTGGTTAGACATCTAGAGACTAGTTATGGTGGGAAGCCATTACCACCTCTAGGACTGAAGGAACAAGGAGTGGAAATAGTATATCCCAAGTCCAATGAAGTCTGAGTTGTGCTCAGAAGCCATATTCATGGAAGGACAGAATTACAGCGAAGGCATCAAAGCTGGGAAAGAGGAAAGAAGAAATATCCCTATCCTTCTCCCCCACCCCCAGGCTTTTTCCTATTATGAGTACCCCCTGCTGGCTGGACCCAACTGTAGATCAAGCCAGCCAGGAGCTTGGGTGGTGCAGTCACTTGAGGTCAGTTCCTAGGGCACAGAACAGGGCAGAGGAAGGAGGAGAATTGAGAGAAACAAAGGTAAAGGAACCAACGGGCAAGGTTGAACCACCCACCAACAATGTCCATTTCTGCCTATCTGTGTTCTGGTTACTTTTAGAAATTACTTTGTTCTCTTTAGTAACGTAACAATTCGTATCTCCATGGGAGCTCACACTCTTTCAGGCAACTGGAAGCAACATTTCCTGGGGAGAGAAGCAGGGCATCTGGGTTTACTCCTTCCCTATTAGATAAAAGCTAGAAGTCTCTTGGCCTTTAGGGCATGATACATGGCCCATCTGTTCCTTAGACTTCTGCCTGATTGATATAGAGAGATCATTAAGGGTGGAAGTAGAATACTAGTCATTGAATTAAAATATCTATAGCTCCAAGTGAAAGTGGTCTAATAACAAGGTTCTGAGCAATTTCTTGCCTGAGCCGTGCCTCAGCTTCTCCAGCCATAGAAATGGTTTAAAAAGTTAATGTGAAAATGAATTAGGGAGCCCTTGCTGATACACTATGTTCTCCCTCGACCCCATATGTAACTATGTTGACACTCAGACAGAAATACTGCTGAACAAACCACTTATATTATGCAAAAGACACAACAAAGCTTCCCATGGACGCCCTACAAAGAAGCAAACTCTCCAAGGACTTGGGGTATGTAAAAAACCAGTCTGCAACCTAAACTTCTCTAAAACAACAAACGACCTGGCACAAATGAAGCTTGAACCTCCTGGGGTGCAAATTTCTAAAGGCATGACCCTTGGAAATTAAGTAATTCCCGCCATGCCCGTTTTCTGTTTTTCAGGACAACCAATAGGAACTAGATGGCAGACAGTCCTCAGTGCTCTTTGGGAACCAGACAGATGCCAAAGGGAGCCTTGGTCTATGAAGCTTTTACAAATAGAATGTCCATGGAGCAGCTCCTCTCTCCGAGTGTAACTCCACACTAATTTGTTAATCCATTCACCAGCGTCTGTTTACCGAAAGGACACTTGCTGAACCAGTTGTGCTCAGATCCAGGAACAAGCTTGTATATTGTAGTTTATCCATTCTGTTTCTTCCTGTTGTTCTGAGCGGTTTGTAGGTATAATTTTTTTTTTTTGTCCTGAACATTGCACGAAGCTCCATTTTCCCCATTGTCCCTCAGGTATGTAATCGTGAATGCAACGCCGAAGAAGGATGAGGTTTCAGGAGCAGCTGCTGTTAAGAGTGCCCATCCTTCCAACGTGAATATGACCCCGCTGACCTGCTGTCAGAGAGTGGGGTTGGGTGACTCATGGTTTCTGCTTTAAGAGTAATAGATTTGAACGGATACATTGACATTCTTCCAAGGTACCTATGAACTCCACTGAAAGACTTTTGTAAGACAATTGGCCAAGGCTAAGTGTACTGCTGGCTATCACTGGAATGGGATCAAAAGTTGGGCTACATAAACACTCTTTTCATGAAGGTATAGACATTTTATTTTGAAATGTCTGCGGTGCTTCTGCTCAGAAGATGTGGTACCTCCTCTCTCCTGCTTTTTTTTAAAAGGGTTTCCAGTTTTTAATCAATAGTATCTATATTCTCAGGGCACCTGGGTGGCTCAGTCGGGTTAAGCGTCTGACTTTGGCTCAGGTCATGATCTCAGGGTCCTGGGATCGAGCCCCGCATCGGGCTCCCTGCTTTGGCCAGAAGCCTGCTTTCTTTCTAGCCCCCAAAGTTACCCTTTGTTCACATTTAAAAGAACCTTCCAGAATCTAGTTAAATAATAGCAAGCCAATTCTAATTTACCATGTCCAATATTTAAACGCCCTAATTTTTTATGTTGTTATATCAAATGCTTCTACATCCTGGTTTGCAAAATTGGTTTGTTTAAATCCAATAGGATCCGTCAATATCCTTTCACATTATCCTATGTTTGAGCTCTAGTTTTCTGAAATAGCAAACAGTCACTAGTCTGAGCCCAGCTAGCAGCATCATCCAACAATTCAGTCCCTCCAGTTCCCATCTGTGAAATACCAGGGCTAAACCATGTGATCTGCTAGGCACCTTTTGACCATAAAGTTCTGTGATTTTAATTTGAAGCTCTAATTTTCCCTCCTTGTTAAAAATATTAAAATATGTGGGTAAATGATTGAAGAGAGGGAGCATATTACCTAACTCCCATGGCATTATCATGTGCTGTTGTCTATGAAAGGACTTTTAATCCAATAAAAAAAGGCATAGCCAACCACTCAGCTATGGAAAAGACACCTTTGGAGCTCAAGGTAACTTGGCCTTATCTTCTGTGAGGTATCAAACCACATAAAATCTGGCAAAAAATGGATGGAGGCCGACTGACATGACTACAGATGGAAGAGCTGGGAATCACGGAGGAAAGAGTATATAAGGGAAACCCACAGGAAGCTTTTTGATTGGCTTCTGCTCCCATTTTATTTGCTGGTCACCAAAAATTATGATACTTGGTGTGTTATAGTTTTGCTTTCTGTTATTCTGATGGCATTATACCACACAATGCCATGGTCAAAAGTTGCTTGGCATGTGGGTTGGGCAAACAACCTTGCCAAGATGTCCCAGTGGGTGCCCCATAGTGGGTAAAGGGCATAGGGGAACAGAATAGACAAAGGGAAAGATAGACATTGTAGAGAAACTGAATCAGAGCTGATCACAGCCAGAGAGAGGGGCTGGGAGAAAAGCCATAATGCACGAGGGGACTTGCAAGGAGACAGCAGTATGATTTGAGGCAGGTCAGAAGGTGACTGGGTCAGGCAACAAAGAAGTACATTAAGCAACCAGACAAATCAGTTGGAAAAATGCACGAAAGTGGGGAGCAGCTGCTTAGGGGAGTTTTCATCCGTATAGATAAAAAAAAAAAAAGGACCCAGAGAAGCTAAATTGATAGAGATGCTAAGAATCCTGGCAAATAAGGCTTTAGAGACAAGAGTTTTAGTCCCAATTGGGGTTCAAGTCTGGAATGAATAAGGAAGGACTGAGTGACCCAATCATTAAAGCTGACAGGAGGGACGAGGTGAGGGAAACATAGATCACAGGGATCAGGAATTTACCTAATCTAAATATGACTTGTACTCTGAGATGGTGCAGAGTTGAAAAACAATTGGTAAGATATTTAAGGGAAAGATCCCAAGTACATGAACTTGGACAAAAGACACCCAAAATGCTCAGAATTGTTTCCTGCGCCAGGTTCTCTGTCAGGTCATATGCTTTTGAAAGCATGGTTTATCCAAATTGTGACAAAATTTGCTGATCCCAGCCAGGCCCTGGCCTCCTAAGAACGCAAGTACAAGTTACAGCAAATGCTTCTCTCTCTGTAAATGATGGCTGGTCATCGTCCCTAGATACTGATTTACAACATGTGAGGTCCAGGCCAGGAGAGACGCCAGACCCATTTCTCTGCTTTGGGACAAGCACTAATTATTTAAAATGTCAAATGTGGAGCACTTTTGGGGTAAAGACTGTCCTGAGGCAGATAGCTCAGGCCCTGGGAAAAAGAGAGAGAGAGACCCTAGTGGTTTCACTTTCCTAAAGGGCCTGAGGCCAGAATAGGCTTGGACCCTGTGTTCAGAATAACCAGCTTCTCCACATGGCTGGACATATTCCAAGAGGACTTGCTGAACACCTAATTCTCCTCTGTGATGGTTGATGTTATATGTCAACTGGATTGACTAAGGGATGCCCAGAGAGCCAGTAAAACATTATTCCTGGGTGTGTCTGTGAGGGTTTTTCCAAAAGAGATTACCATTTGAATCTGTAGATCAGCCTCACAAATAAGGGTGGGCATTAACTATTTGTTGAGGGCCCCCAAATAGAACAAAGTCAGAAGAAGGGTAAATTCCCTCTCTCTCTGATTGAGCTGGGACATCCATCTTCCACAGTGCTCACACATAGGTTCCTGTGGTTCTCAGCCCTTTTGGACGTGGACTGAATTGCACCATCGTCTTTCCTGGTTTTTATCTTGCAAACAGCAGGATCATGGGATTTCTTGGCCTCCATGACCATATGAACTGATTCCTATAATTCCTATAATAAATCTCCTCTTCTATATACTTATATATATCCTATTGATTTTGTTACTCTGGAAAACCCTGATACAGCCGCTCTGTGTCTCGGAAGGGAGCTCGTCAAGAGGAGCCAGTCTTGGGGCACACAAAACCAACTCTCAGCTCCTGAAGCTAAGTGTGCTTCACTTTATGAGAAGTTGAAACATACTTACAATTTGGTCCCCAGGCCTCTAGTAGAACACCCAGAGAAGGTCTTTAACTGCATCTTAATTAAATTCTAGGGCAGAGGTTCTCAAACCCTTTGGAATCAAGACTCCTTCATACTCTTAAAAGTTATCGAGGGCTCCAAAGAAGTTTTGTTTATGTGGGTTATGTCTATTGATGATGTTCCCTATATTGTGCATCACAACTGCAGAATTTAGAAATATTTACTTATTAATTCACATATAATAACAATAATAAACTCAATATAAGATAACACCTATTTATGAAAAATAACTATGTTTTTCAAAACAAAAATTTCAGTGAGAAGAGTAGCCTTGTGTTTTATTTCTATAAATCTCTATAATGTCTGGCTTAGTAGAAGAGAGCTGGATTCTCATATCTGCTTCCACATTCAATCTGTTGTGATATGTTGCTTTCGTTAAAGACACACATGAAGAAAAACAAACTTCATAACAGATATGTAGTTGGAGGAAGGGAAGAGTATTTTAATAATCTTTTCAGATAATTGTGGATATTCTTCTTTGACACTACACGAAAACTTGATGAGTGGCAATTTCTTAAATATTACTTATGGTGTCGAATCTGAAACCATATCAATGAACTTTTTATACTCTTACACTAAAATTCATTGGTCTACCTTGTACATTGAATGGATCCTTTACTACACCATGAATTTGTAACACCACGTATAGGTCATTTGGAAAATATTGGTTCACTGAGTTATGCTGTTCCTCCAAAATGTTGACACAATATATAAAAGTCATATTCATTAACATCACCATGGATCACATCAGAAGAGCCTGTATTAGGAAGCTGTTAAACTCACAGTGATGGACACAAGTTATCTAAAATTCTAATTTTCACTTATAAGTACAAATATTGTCATTGCCAAAAAATCCCGTGCATTATTGTCCTTGAAGGTACAGGATTACTTTATTCCTTTTTTTGAGGAATATCCAACTCTGCATAACTGCAGTTTGTCATTCTTTCAAGTAGAAATAATATTCCATGAAAAACGCAGCCATATCAAACACTCTCAGAGGTGATTTTCTTTGAGACAACTGATGTATGTCAGTATGCACCAGAAGTATTTTCTATGTACCTGCCATTTTGTCACAAAGAATATTCAAAAGTCTTGTACTCAAGGGTCAAGATTTAATAAAATTAGTAAATTTTACTGCTCAATCAAGGAGACTTTTAAATGAATCTTCCTTTTTTCTCCCTCTAAGTGCATGGTGGTGGAGAACGACTACTAATACATTTTGGTGCCATTGCCTTGATTTGAGCTGCTAAGGTGTCAGCATTTTATTCCCATTGCTTTTGCATCATCAGTAGAAATATGAACACAGATAAAAGGGCAAATAACATCTTAGTATTATTATGAAAATACTCAAGGACCCCTCTAGAGACCACACACCATTCTAGGGGAAGTGCTCCCTCTGTCTAACCTCTCCAGCAATACTTGGGCTAGGATAGAATGTACTCCTGCGAGGGCGACCATTTATGAAACATCTTCTTAAAATGCATAATTCTGAGAAAATCGATTCTAATCTCACATTTGAGAGGTGATGTAGATGGGGGTGGAGAGAGTACTATAATTATTAAGATAAAATATTCTTTTTTTAAAAGATTTTATCTATCTATTTGTCAGAGAGAGAGCACAAGCAGGGGGAGTGGGAGAGGGAGAAGCAGGGAGCCTGATGCGGGGCTCGATCCCAGGACTCTGGGATCATGACCTGAGCCGAAGGCAGACACTTAACTGACTGAGCCGCCCAGACGCCCCAATAAAATATTCTTTTAAAAGCTTGGACTGTGGGGGTGAACCAAGTGGAATATTCCAATGTAATGACTGTGGTCAACAATAATCCAAGTTAAAGGTTCATGGCTATGTGCATCCAAAAGGCAGGCATTCCCAGAATCATTTATTCATTTGATTTTGAAATCCATTGTAGCAACTTCCAGCTATTTATCATCCTCATATTGTAGATTGGCCTAACATTAAAATCAGTTTGTGTTCTCCGAACATATAGCCATTGAGAGTGAGATGCCAGTGCCCTTGAAGAGTGGTTTGTAGCAGACAGATACCACGCTGAGATTTAAACAGAAATTGTTCTGTCCTTATTTCCATTTTCTATTGTTGTGTACTACTTCAAATAATTTTTGGAAAGTGGTAGAGGTATGAATAAATTCAATTAAAAATGCTTCTGGCTGTTGATAGAATACCTTTATAATTAAACGTTGACAGCGTTTGCCTGCATGCCTTTAAAAGGCCGCAGGAAATGTACTCTACTTTGAGGAAAGGCCTAAAGTGTGTCTTCGATTATAGTGTACTAAGCATTGTAAAGAGTCATAGTAATTCAGGAAAACAGTGGTGGTGAATCTATGCAGAGTAATTGTCCTTCAAATCCCAGCCAAAAGTTCAGAGTGTGCAGTGGTAGAGTGCTGTGACAGTTCTGTTTGCCCTGTGTTAGGTTTAAAGATCCTGCCTACTCAGGGCAATGAGTCTACTTGGAATGGATGGGCTCTGACTTATCATTCATATATTAATTTCAAGTCCAATGCTACTGACAATAGTCAAAGTCATGGTAAAGCTGAGTTTGATTTGAGTTGGACAATCGTTCCATTTCAAATTATAACCCCGGGGAAACTTAGATAACCGGTTTACTTAAGCCAACACTCTGGGAAGAATTGGTTTGAGAATGATGCTCCATTTTAAACTTGACTGCTTGCTCTCTGTTTTGGTTTTAGATTGAATTCAAGCAGGTGTTTCAAAACCTGCTTCAGATAGCATTACCTGTCACACACTGAAGCTGGATCTTGCTGGGAGTTGGCAGAGAGGGTTTCATCCTGATATTTCATTATCAATGGAAAACATTTTATGGGAGATGTAACACTCTTTAAGCTTCTCTAACAAAAGTATGCAATATAAAGACTTATTGTTATTTTTAAGGGGGAAGTAGGGATTTATCCACCATGGCTGTTGTTAACACCACTCAAGTTGTAAGAATTAGCCTAGAACCTCCAAAAGGCATTAGCTATCTGTGTAAGCTTACAGAGTGTCATTTTAACATTCTGTATCTCCACCATGCCTCCACCTTCTTTGATGAAAAGTCTATTTCAAAATTGGTAAGAAAATATTTAACATAATAAGATGATGAGTCAGAGTTTTTAAAAAGCTAAAAACGGAAGATGTAGTGAAATAATTCACCTTTTTATTTTTTAGCTACATCTGACTCATGACATATAATGTATTCTGCTAAGTTCAAAGTTTCCTCTTACAAAGAGAGTTTTATGAAACAACTCTTCTTCAGACCATTTTTACTTCAATTATAGTAGCAGGTTTTGGAGTTTAAATCATTAACAACCTCTGAGTGAACTTTTATCCAAATGACTGCAAGTCACAAAGAGAACAGTCCTCTTTCACCAAGTACCTTTTGTGCTAGAGTGAGACCCATCCTTTTCTATTTTTCTCCTTTATGTCTCTCTTTGAAGACAGATGTGTGATTTGTAAAGTAATGAAAGTATGTATCAGTTGATGAAAACTGCTATATTTGGGTTTATAATGCAAACTAGAATTGCTTCAGGGTAGCTTCACATACCTGCACTACAGTAGCAAAAAAAAGTAAATTTCAGAAGTCAAGATCTCTCTGTGCACTGTAGGAGTATCATGTAGCAGTTAAATCAACCACGGGGGTGACCGAATCTCATTTTTTTCCCCCTTCGTCAAGGGGATGTAATTTTCATTTCGGCAGCGTGTTTCAGTTTTAACTCCACTGAACATTCCAAAACTGGGCACTTATTCCATCAACCTCGTTATCGATTTCACCATATGCTATCTTTTTATTTTTTTTTAAAATTATTTTTATTGGAACGTTTTTGGAAGAGTGTGTGGGAAACTGTAACCTCCACAAACTTAAGGTGATGGGGTGAGAGAGTAATTCTTGCAGTGAAAAAGCCTGAAGAATTTTATACAGAACAAAATGTAGTTTAATAAACAAAAGAAAGTTAAGAGAAAAATCTGTTTTCTTTAAAAAAAAAAAAAAAAGAGCCAGAGTAATGGACTAATCGTTGTTTAAAGAGTGGGGAAAACTTTTTTCCCCCTAGATTTGGCGAATAGCGGGATAAATTCGAAGAACTCTATCCCACCCCCGCACGCGCGCCCCCCATTCTTTCCAGACCGAGCGGTTGCAAATCCCAGGCTGAGTCCGCCCTGGGAGCCTTAGGGCACCTTCCTCTTTGCTCTGCGTGCGTGTGTGTGTGTGTGTGTGTGTGTGTGTCTAGCTCTCGCTCTTTCCCTCAGTCTGTGCCTCTGTGTGTGTGAGTGTGTGTGTGTGACAGAGAGAGAGAGAGCGCGAGAGGAGAGAGAGAGCGAGAAAGAGAGAGAGAGCGAGCGAGAGAGCGAGCTGTGAGCTGTACCGCCGCCGCCGCTGCCCTTTGATCCCGACATTAGTGTTAGGGGCTCGGAGACACAGAGCGCGGCCATAGACACCGCCGCACCGGCACTCATTTATTTATACCTCCCATCACACACGCGAGCATAGGACACACACACACTCACACCTATTAGATCCGTTTCCATTGAAGAATATTACGCTCGGGGACAAGCCAGG